>NW_023331390.1:0-40647 GCF_011100685.1 Canis lupus familiaris
GGATTTCAAACCAGTTCAAAATTCAAATTTGGACCTGGGTTGATACCTCTGGAAAACAGTGCCAAGTTCATGAGTCTACCAAAGCATTTTGAGGTCAGGTTATAGGTGTTCTGTGTTATCATTGCATTTCTTACAGAAGAGTTTGACAAGTTCATTGTAGAATGGAAATTATTGCATGACCAGCAAACGCCTCTGAGTGTGACCGTAGATGTGCAGTTGTAACATCACATCATAATGTTATTTTCACTCTGTATTCAAACTTGGACATGCCACCCTTACTGGATAGTAAGGGACAATAGGATCTGTGCAGAAGAAATCAGGCTTTTTTGGAGATTTTCATGTACCTAAGACAAATTAGAGATCTAAGGTGTCAGGGTTTCTTTCATGTCTGGGAATTGTGTTTCTTATGGCCAATACAGTTTATTGTGTCATAAAGAGTGAGGGAGCCTGTGTGCATGTCTTGCCAAGAGTTCCGTAAGAGGATCTGCAGGTATCCCCGTCCTCTGAAGACTGTCATAGGGAATGAGACAGCTCATGGACTCGGGGACTTGTCCTCCACAGCAGAGGACACTGAGGAGGTGTCTGTGGGAATGAGGATATGTCCCCACCTGGACTGATGTGGTGAACCAGCAATTCCCCCGCTGAACTGGATGGAAACCGTCAAGTCCACCACGTGCTGAGTGTCCTGCTTTTGTGCGCCTACACATACACTCCCCCCACTACACAGATGCTGCAGTTTTTCTTTAGGTAAATCTATAGGAATGTCAAATTGTGCTTCCCAGTCTGGAATGTCAGTTTGTCTTAGTGAAATCCATTTTCTAACAAATGTAGGGAAATCATCCTGGCAATTTGTAACTTGGTTGTAACAGAAATTAACAAGTTAATCTGAAATTGTTTTATAAATGTCTGAATTTCTGATTTAGAAAAAGATCCCATCCAGAGTTTTGCAAATTACACCATGTTTTCTCCTAGAAGACATTTTCTGTACTTCTTGATATTATTTCTCTGAAATTGTTATGTAAAATATTGCATCTGCTTTGTTTGTTTTTGCTCTAAAATGTTATTACAAAGTTGTGTGTTTTTTTATTCTTAATAAAAAATTCCCACATACAATTTGGTGTGCAGTCTTCTGAGGATGAGGACACCTGTAGGTCACCGTGGAGGACACTCCAGGGGCCACAGACACAGGCTCCGTCAACAGGTGGGGGGCAGGAGGGCCCTGAGCAGGGCCTGGCTTCTCGGGAGGAAGGAATGAGGGAGCTGCAAGGAACCGGGAGCTCCAGCAGCTTCTGTCCAATCTGGTGAAGACCATTCCAGGGGCTGAGTGGGGGCCCGCGCAGAGTGCGGCCGTGGGGCTCGGTGCATGGCTGCAGGTCTCCAGGTGAGGTGTGGCAGGTGTGGGCTGGGGGCCCTTGCTTGGCTGGAGGGCAGGTGTCTTCCTGGGCTGCGGGGGCCTGGCTGTGCATCCACGGGCATGTCCGCTTCCTGGAGCACACAGATTCCCTGAATTCCCCACAGGCCCTCCTGGATGCTTCTGCAGGTGTGCTGGCTGGGGCTCCACCACGCTTTCTTTCGGGGGTTCAGGGTCCTGTCTAGGGGCATGTGGGCACATTTCTTGCCTGGAGCCTGGGGGGATTTGGAATTGTCTGCCAATGCGTTGCTGACAGCGGGACGGGTGTTCTCCTCAGGATACTTGGGTGGTGCCTGGGTGTGTCCCAACCCATGGCCCTGGGAGCCAGCCTGGGGACCCTCGAGGGACACTCTGCAGGGCCTCTTGTCTATCTGCTGCCAACCAGGCTGTCAGCCCTGACACAGGGTTGGCGAGCCGGCTGAGGGGTGTCAGTGATCGGCACTTCCTGGGCACCAGGAGGTCCACCAGGTGGGCTGAAGCTAACTTGAGGGCTTCTGAGATGAGATGTGGAATGGGACCAGACACTCATGACTGGATTGTCAGTACGTGGTTCCATCAGCAGGGCAGGCTCAGGGATAGAAGGCCTCCTGGTGGTGTAGACAGGCATCGGCATGTGTGGACACTGTGGGAATAGAGAACACCTGGGACTCCATGAGTTTGGCCCCAGCACTAAGGCAAAATGAACACTCAGGAAAGAAAGAAAGAAACCAACTAACGGCCAAGACCTTAGTAACAACCCCCTCCCCGGAACAGGGAAAGAAAAAGATGGGATCTGTTGATCTGACTCACCCTGGGAGTAGGGAATGCAGTTGCAGGGCTGGTCCGGAACAAAGGTATGACTGGATGCTTTTGATGCCCTTGAGACATTGTGGGGGGACAGGGAAAGTCCTGCCTCACAGCGATGCTTCTTCCATTGGACCAGCTCTTCCATCCACTATGCTCATGAGGCAATAGAGTCCTGATGCTGGAGAGTCATGGTGGCAGCTCCTGAGAGGGGATGGGCAGGGGGGTAATGTGTCATGAAGGACAGAGGCCTGTTCTCTGAGGTGGTATGTGCTCCAGGAGTGCCCGCCAATGACCATCACATGCCAACCAGCCACGGTTCACACACATACAAGGCATAAGGCAACATCATGGGCACCAAGGAAAAAAGGGTGCAAAGACCACGCTGCTCAACTGCCACTGGTCAGAGAGTGGAATCCCACCTCCCCCAGGAGGCACATGGAGCCCAGGGAGTGCCCAAGGGCACAGCCGGGAAGCAGCACACACTCACCCTCACATAGTCACAAGATTCCGTGTCTTCCTTCCAGGTGCGCTTCTGCCCCTCCCGGGTCTCCTGGGGAACCTGTGGAGCAGGGCCTCTGCTCGGCTTCTGCCTGCACCAGAAATCAAAGCATGGAAAGGAGAAGGAACTCCCTTCCCTGGCTTCCAGCCAGACACCTGCTCGGGCTTGGGCCAACCTGGTCCTTTCCCTCCTCAGCCACTCTCTGCCCACCTCTGCCCCACCCTGACTACAGTGACCCACCAGGTCATCCAGGCAGTTTGTTTCATGCAGAGTCAGAAAGGGTCTGCCTTGGCATGTGCCAAGCTCCATACATTCACTGGTGCAGGGACACTTGTCCAGCCACAAATCCCACACCAAATCAGCAGGGACAGCTCCATCACCCAAATGTGGACCCTGTTAGTCTGGGAGCTCCTCTGCCTGCCTCGCCCAGCCTGGCTCTGCCCGCAGACGCCCTGCACACTGTGCATGCACACGGACTCGGGGTCTGTCATGTCAGCCTGGCGATCGGGTCACAAGCCCCATTCCTCACCTTCATCTCTCTGCCTTCTCCCTCTCAGCCTGGTCCAACAGTCCAGCCTGGTGTCACTGGTCGCGGTGACTCCCCGGCTCCACATTCTCCTTCAGCCTCCTGGAGCCCAAGTCCATGGGAACAAGGGTCGTGCCCCAGTGTTTTATGGGGCATCTGGTGCTTGATGCCTTGTGTCCAAAGGCCCCACAGTCCCTGCACTTTACCTGGGGGTGGAAGGGGCAGGGGTCAGTGCATCCACTCAAATGCCAGTGAACCTGCCAAGCACATGAATGGGAGGCCGTCCTCATGAGTGGCACATGGGATGAGGACAGGGGACATCCTATCTGGCTAGTGAAGTGTCAGTATAGTGAAGACCTTCAGGATGCATCCTCTCACAGCCAGTGGGAGGGCGGGGCAGGGAGGAGGGATTGCAGGTGTCAGGTTGAAGACAGGTGGAAACATCATTAAGATTCGGGACAAACACAAGCATGGATCTAATCTTATGGTGCCCTGAGACTGATACTCAGAGCCTCTGAGTGTCCCAATGTGTAGACTGCTGGGATTCCAGCCCATGTCAGGATGGACAACAGGGTCCGGTCAATGATCTTCTGTGAGCCTAGCCTGTCGCAAGACTCCTGGCAGAGCTCCTGCTTCAAAACCCATGCCAGCCTCCCCACTCACCCTGGGAGGCGGGACAGGGGTTGGGGGGTCCGCTACATGAGAGGGGGGTGCTGGCTGCAGATGGGAGGCCCGGCAGGAGGATAGGTCCTGTGGCTGAGGGTCTTCTCTCTAGGGACTCCTGACGCTGTTGCTCTTTTTACAGGTTTGCTTTTATGTCCAACTCAGCCCATTGTGAGACCCTGGCACAACCTGGATGGCCCCAGGACCCTGTGGAGCGCTGCCTCCCTGTTGCGTCCTGGACACAGCCACACTGGCCCAGGCACACGGGACACACATCCTTGAGGGGAGACGGCTTGGCTGTGCACCTCAGGAGGCCGAGGGGCCACTGTGGCCGTGCACGAGAGTGTGAGCAACAAACACTGGTGGCGTGATTTTAAAAACCCCAAACAAGAAAAAACTTAAAGTAGTGCCTTCCATCCTCCACGTGGGAGTAGCGCCTTCCACGGACCTTATTTCTTTGCCCTTTTGCAATGTGCAGGAATGAGTGAGTGGCTGCCTTCCGATGCTCTCTAGGGCAGACTCCTCCCTGGCACAAGAAATTACAGTCACGTGAAGCAAACTGCCCTTTGAACTCAAAGAAATTGTTTCAAAAGAAAAGTTTTTTAAAAGATTTGCTTGATATTATCTGCCTTGTTCTTATTGACTTGAAATGTTGGCATTTTCTAACTGTGCCTTGTTGGCTACAGTAATTCATTATTCCTGTCAAAACTGAAAAGTGCCCTAATTGAATGTGTTTGAATGTTATCCTTGCACAGTTCTTTAAATTGAGAGACAAAATGTTTTACCTCACTGTTGGACATACATTCCAAGCTTTTCAACTTTAGGAGAAAAAAAAATAATCATGTTTTCCGGTATTGTAAATTTTAGACTATTTCGTATACATTGTATTAAAACTGCCACATCAATTTTAATGTAGAGATTTTGCAAATCCTAGGGGAGGTGGTGGCCCTGGTGAGCCAGAGCCTGCAGGAGGGAGAACGGGACTTCAAGGTGAAAGTGAGGTCCATCCTGTGCCACCTGCGCCACCAGCCCAGTTGGCCCCTGGAGGTGGTGGAGCTGTGTCCGAAGTACCAGCAGACTGTGGTGGCCATCGACCTGGCAGGAGACGAGACCATTAAAGGGAGCAGTGTCTTCCTGGGACACGTGAAGGGCTACCAGGAGGCTGTGAGGAGAGGCATCCACCGCACTGTGCATTGCAGGGGAGTGGGCTCAGCGGAGGTGGTCAAAGAGGCTGTGGACACGCTCAAGACGGAGAGGCTGGGCCATGGCTACCACACGCTGCAGGACGAGGCCCTTTATGACAGGCTGCAGCAGGAAAACATGCACTTCGAGATCTGCCCCTGGTCCCGTTACCTCACAGGCCCCTGGAACTCGGACACGGAGCATGCAGTGGTTCGGCTCAAACATGACCAGGCTACCTACTCCCTCAACACGGATGACCCACTCATCTTCAAGTCCACCCTGGAACGGATTACCAGATGCCCAAAGAGGGCATGGACTTTGCCGAGGAGGAGTTTAAGAGACTGAACATCAATGCGGCAAAGTTTAGTTTCCTCCCAGAAGATGAAAAGAAGCAGCTTCTTGATCTGCTCTCTAAAGCCTATGGGATGTCATCTTTGGATGCTTCAGGGCAGCATCCCTGAAGACATTATGGCCACCTCTCCAAGCCCTCCCCCTGGGGATGGAGCCTCAGTTCCTGGGTTGAACGACACTTACCTTTACTCTCTCAAGGAAGACGATGATGCCCATAGTCAACTTCTGCTGCTCTTGAAGCCATGTGCCTGTTTCTAGACACAGGAATACCTCAGCACACCACATCTCTCCTGACTACGGGCCAGAGTCTGGTTGAATCTGAAGCCTCCCTCCTATAGTGACACATGTGAAAATCTGGTGCTTAATAAAGAACTCAAAGGCTGGTATTGTTGGGGGAAAAAGAAGGAGATGATCATATTTCTTTCTTTCTTTTTTTTTTTTTTGGAGGACTGACTTTGTTTATTAAGGGAACCGAGAACAGATCACGTACCCTGGAACCTGAGTTATGCAGGAAGGTAGAAAATATCTACAGTGACTGGGTGACAGAACGGAGCACAGCACAAGGTCCCAGGCCAGCCCACCATGGGACACTGCCCCACTCCCCGCATGGAATACTAAAACCGAGTGGTTTTAGCAGCTGCCCCAAGACTCCAGTAATGATGCAATGGAACAAGGATTCTATACGGCTCCCCTCAGCTTCCCCGGAGAGAGTGGATGTGAACAGGTCAGAGGCCTGTCCGCGACAAAGTGGGGCGGCCAAGGCTGCCTCTGTCCTGGCCACTTGGGGCTGGAGCAAAGGCAAGCCTGGCCTCCTGCCCGGGGCAGATGGCAAGGCCAGTCGAATCCACAAGCTGCCTCATGGGCTGGGGGAGGTTGGAAGATGTGGCATCAGGGAAGCGTTCCCACACCAGGCATCCATCCCTCAGAACAGCTGTGGATCCACGGTGACCCCACTCACCCCACTGCCCCCACAGGGGTACGGAAGCAGCCCCCGCAGCCCACACTGAAAGTGTGGCAAGGCTGGAGGGGAAGGTGGGAGGCCAAGGAAGCCTGGGGGGTGGACCCGCCGATAGTAGCAGAGCTCTGGAGGCTTCTGTGAAATGGGCCGACAAGTGTCCCCATTTCATGTCCACCCACAATCCCAGAACAGGCCCTTGTTTGGAAAAGCAATGAGGGTGACAGTGATGACACGGACCTGCAGATCTTCTGCATCTCCTGCGGGCACCCTATCAACCCACGTGTTGCCTTGCGCCACATGGAGCGCTGCTGCCAAGTACGAGAGCCAGACGTCCTTTGGGTCCACGTACCCCACACACATTGAGGAAGCTACACGACTCTTCTGTGATGTCTACAACCCTCAGAGCAAGACATACTGTAAACGGCTCCAGGTGCTGTGCCCCGAGCACTCCCGGGACCCCGAAGTGCCAGCTGATGAGGTATGTGGGTGTCCTCTTGTGCGTGATGTCTTTAGCTCGCGGGTGACTTCTGCCTCCTGCCCAAACGCCAGTGTACCCGCATTACTGCTGGGAGAGGTTGCGGCTGCTGGAGTGGCCCTGGAGCGTGTGCACGCGTGGTACAAGCCGGACGAGCTGTTTGAGCAGGAACGCACCGTTCGCACGGCTGGGACTGACGGGCAGGATCACTGGCCCTGACGCTGCACCTCAGGATCCAGCATGACCCGCTCACTCCCGAGCCGCGCTCCAGTGCTGACCGCTGAGCCTCACTGGCCCCGAAGTCCCCACGTTCTGCATTCCAGGCCCGGGAGCCGCCCGAATCCCCCGTTTGGCTGCTCTGCCATTCATCTGTTTCTCCAGTGGTCCCTGAGTTTCTCCCTGTGCCCACCCACCATTTGACTACCCCGCTGCCGGTATCAGAGGGTCTCAGGATTTTCTTCTGTCCTTGTCTGTCCCTCTGTCTCTCCATTCTCTGTGCCTGGGTGGGACTGTGCAGTTTGCTCACTGTTGCCTCCCCTCTCCCTGGTTTTGTTAATAAAATTTTGAAGAACCAGAAAAAAAAAATTTGATCTCTACAGGGATAAACTCTGTAAAGCCTGAAGCTCAATCAATTGATGTTGAAAACTCTCAAAGGGAATAAAGGCTTGATCTGAATGGTCTAGAACATGTGCTGTAATTTAATAGAAGAGATGGTCGTCTTAATATTTAATGATTTAAAAGAACTTCTCAGTCCATGCGAAGAGTACAGTCCAAGGATAAATCAAATTTCTGAACGCATTTTATGCTACATATGTGTATACTTTGCAATCCTCAGGTGTTCGTGCCAAATATTCTCTTTCAATAAGTCCTTCTATATGTTTCTTAATAACAACTGTACTTGGGAAGAATCGAGCCTTCACCTGCTGAGTTACCTCTGCTACTAACACACTGTGCTGCATCTTCTTTCTGGATTTCGTTATCCGCAGGATAGCAGCTTCGATCTCATGTTTCCTGTCGTCATCTACTTTCTGCCTCGTTTCTTTCCTTTCTGGGTCAGATTCACCTTGTTTGGCAGCAACTGTTTGAGTCTTGACTCTGTGTACTTTGGATGTGAACTGATCATTAACTGTGAATCTGTGGCCATTTTCTGTTCCCTTGGACTTGGGTTCTTTTGTAAGAACCCGCTGTGTTGGTTTACCACAGGCGAGGGACTGCAGGGCTCTACCAAGTTCTCTTTCAGGGATATCTGTTTCTTGTTGAATTTCCTCAAACGTGTATTTTTCTCTGTATGATTTAATTCATACATCTTTTATTCTTCTTTTGGCAAACATCAGATAATATGAGCAAAACTATATTTCTTGCTCACTATAGTTACCTACATTCTTTTTTGCTTTATATAAGTTTGTAAACATATGTTAAGTGGATAAAATTCTTGGCTAAGGACATACTCCAAAACTCTTTTTGGACATATACTTTTCTGAGTTAGGGGAAAAGAAAGCTTATGAAACTTCCATTAGACCATAATCACACAGCAAACTAAATTAGTATATGCTGTTTTTAAATTAACATCTGCCATTTTTTAAAGACTTCAGGTTTTGGTTACAGCTAAAATGATTTTTATCTGAAGTTTATGAAAGAACAGAAGCTGACCACACAAATCTTACTCATAAGCATATTGGCCGTTTCAAAATAGAAAATAATAAAAATAAACCTATAATCAAGGAAATTCCACTCATCTTATTAGAAAAAAATAGCTACCAATGTTATTATAAATACAGATGGCAATTTGTAATAACTAGGTTTCATGATATTTGCTTTATTTCTTTTTTTTTAATTTTTTATTGGCGTTCAATTTACTAACATACAGAATAACCCCCAGTGCCCGTCACCCATTCACTCCCACCCCCCGCCCTCCTCCCCTTCCACCACCCCCAGTTCTTCTTCTCTTTTGATTTTAAAGTAACAGATTGGGATCCCTGGGTTGTGCAGCGGTTTGGCACCTGCCTTTGGCCCAGGGCGCGATCCTGGAGACCCGGGATCGAATCCCACATCAGGCTCCTGGTGCATGGAGCCTGCTTCTCCCTCTGCCTATGTCTCTGCCTCTCTCTCTCTCTGTCTCTCTCTCTCTCTCTGTGACTATCATAAATAAATAAAAAAATAAAGTAACTGATTACTTCATAATAAAGGCAAGCCATTTAGCATTTTATAATTTAATTCTTTTATAAATTTCAGACCCCAAAAATTTCAGATCAAGTATTACAAAACAGCCAGCCTTCAGAATATATTTTGTTTGGCAGACAGAATGGTTTTTCTTCTTTTGAATTGGAATACATTCATGCAGTACTTAACTTGCTCTAAGCTGACCCATCCCTACTAGCTTCCCACATTGTCACCAGCTGGGCATGTGAGGCTGACACCCGTTTTTAATATTATAAAACTCAGTATTAACTTACAAAAATTAAGTTGCATGCATGGAGCAAAAATTCAAATATATCATAAACTTGATGCTAAATCTTAATACTCATTCCTAATTTGGGAAAAAGAGATCAAACCAAAAAGGACTCATCTTCATAATACTTAGTTACATAAAACATTATCAATAAGAAATGTTTCTATATATGGATACTGTCTTTTTAGAATAGTGTTAACAGTAACCTGAAATCTGAGATAGATAAATCATTCATATCACAAAGTATTATATACTGTCTTTCCTATACAGTCTTGGCTCCCAAACAGTGGGCTTCAACTTCATCCCTACATATAATATAAACATTCTCAAATATTTGAAATAAAGGAAAGGTGTCATTAATAAGGCTAACTAAAATTACAACAAAGGCTTTCTTCTAATCCTAGAGAATGAAACAAAAAGAGAGGTCTTGTAAGACACATTGGAAATGAGGAAGAATTTGAAGTCAAGTTGGCCCTGGACCCTTTTACATTGCTACTCCTTCTGTTTGTTCAAGTTAAAGAATAAGAGAGGCCACCAACTGCTCCTTAGTGGAACAGGCTGCAAAGAAAACAAAGCAGCTAAGTGATGATGAGGAAAACAAAGAATATAAAAAGTTGTAGTTATGAAGATGATCAATGAATAATGGAGCTCCTGGCTAGCTCAGTTGGTAAGGCATGCAACTCTTTATCTATCTCAGGGTCATGAATTCAAGCCCTATGTTGGGCAGAGAGATCACTTAAAAGAATTAAAAATAAAAGACATTAAAAAAACTGTAAAAAAATGATGGTAGTAATTCTATTCTGAAGTTTAAGAAACAGCAAGGAGTAACAAATAAATTAGAGAGACAGTAATCTCCCTATTTTTTTCTTCCATTCCCTTTTAATTTGAATACAAATACAGAAAGAATCATGTCGTCTGCTCATAACTCACTCTTTGACTATGAATAAGTCAAAACTTGTAAATGCGTCATTGAAAACATATTAACACTCCATCTGCAGCCTTTGAGGTTTCAGCCATACTTCACTACCAGCGTTGTGTGAGCAAGCCATATAATTTCATGTCTCCTTGTGTCTCTTTATGCTGCTCTGCCTCAGAAACCCCTTTTTTCCTCTCCTGGGTAGCTCAGTGGTTGAGCACCTGCCTTCGGCCCAGGGCGTGATCCTGGAGACCCGGATCGAGTCCCACATTGGGCTTCCTGCATGGAGCCTGCTTCTCCCTCTGCCAGTGTCTCTGTCTCTCTCTGTGTCTTTCATGGATAAATCAATAAAATCTGAGTGGCTCAGTCGGTTACGCATCCCCCTTGATCTTGGCTCAGGTCATGATCTCTTGGTTGTCGGATAAAGCCAGATGCCAAGCTTTGCATGTTCGGCAAGAAGGCTGCTTGGAACGCTTTGTCTCTCCTTCTGCCTTTCCCCCTGCTCGTACTCTCCCTCTTTCTCTCACTTTTTTTTAAGTGTTAGAAACGTTTATTTGTCAAAATATTTTTTAAAAAGTGGGAGGAGTGAAATAAAACAAGGCTAAATTTCAGCTAATGCTGTACCACGATCACAGGTCAGACATAAAGCAAAACAAACAAAACAACAACCCCCACCCCCAAAACCCCAATGGTCCTAGCAGTTTCAGATTAGCCTCAACGTTAGGGCCCAGAGCTAACAGAAGAGTAAAAGGTCTCGTGCCACTACATGGTCATTTTAAAGGGAAAGGAGATGTTGCAGGTAGACAGGGAGAAGGGCTCAATTCCTAAGGAAAGCAAGATAAGAGGGGGATCCACGGTACAGGAAAAAGGGGATGCCAGCATAATCCTTACCTAGGGCTGCTCAGAGGCTGAGAATATAAGGAACGGAGTGAAAGGCTACAGGGACTAGTATCAAGAGGAAAGATAAGTCAACTTATAAGAATTAAATTAAGAAAGAAAACACAGTTGGTCACAAACTCCTTTGTTTACTCAAACACGAAGCAATGGAAACATCGTGGCAAGGGGACGCACGGAGCAGGTTCTCATATATGACCGCAGCCCAGGGTTCAGTCCGCAATGATCCTACCTCCAGTTTCAAAAGGCTGAGCACCGTGCTCGGTCCACATGTGCTCCCGCTCACACTGGGCCATGCCATACAGAGAATCCGTGCAGCTGCTGAGGCCTGCGGCAGCTCACTCTCTGGCCCATAACCGTGGGGAGCACAGCTGTGGCACGACGAAGGGGGCTCCTGTCCCTTCCATAGTAGGACGAGGTGTTGGCAGCGGCAGCAGCCACAGAGCCGAAGTGGCAGCAGCCCCTGAGCTCGGCAACAGGTGTCTGTCGTAGGGATCAACAGAAGTGGGGTTGGGGTGACTGGTCCCAGCTGTGCTCTGGTCGTGAGGCAGATGGGACATGGACTGCTCCGCGCAGTTGTACGCAGAGGCTGCTGCTGCCGCCGCCACTGCCTCATAAGAGCGGACCCGGTAGCGCTTCTAAGAGTCGATGCTCCATATGCATCGTTGTAACACGTGGGTTCCCCGCAGCCCAGGGTGTACGGCGTGCGCACTGCTCCATACTGTCCGTTATACTGCTCAGTAAAGTCCGCCACACGACCTGTGCGATCTACTGGACACTCTTTGGACCAGTGCCCCTCTTTCCCACGCCGATAGCAGCCACTCTGGTCTCCCATCCCAGGGGCAGTCCGAAGTCGGCTTGTGGATAACTGCACGTGCATCCTTTTGTCTTGAAACTCTGTGTTGTCAAGGCCCCTGATGGCCTCCACTGGAGGCCCGTTTGACACCTTGAAGCTTAAATAGGAGTTGTTTGAGGAGACCAGTGTGTGCCTCTCAGTTCCACTGGCTGCTTGTGGTCTCCAGGGGAGGTGGGATTTTACTTATTGAGTCCCTCCTATAGGGCCAGCATTATGTATCCTGAGAAGCAAAATGAGCGTCTGGCCACGATCTGTAATGTTGGAACACCAAGGAGGACAAGTGGTGTCCCAGGGAGGCCTTGCATTGTGGCCTTACTGCATGTGGGGACATCTGTGATTTTGATTTATATTTGGGGTATCTCTGAGGCAAGAGTGCCCTGAGTTCCTTACCCTAAAAGGAACAACTCTTAGACAGTGGCCCAAGAGTTTGTAAGAGGTGCTGATGGAACCATTTGCTGACCAGGGCATCCAGAGCTAAATGGCAGCCTAAAGCTTGGCTTCTACTGCTGACTGTTGGGTGGGTTGTGTCCTTTATTAGGGACATAAATATTCCACATGAGCTCCCCCCCTGTAGCATGGTGCTCATACCATCCATAAAGTAGACAAACTCCATTGCAGTTCACTCAGTTGATGTCATGGGGGCTCCCTACATAGCCAAGGGGACTGGGGAGGGCTGACCTTCTCTGGTATGGTGGCATCCAACAAGGGACTGAGGAAGAACAGGGGAGACCTCCCCTGCAGGTGGGATAAGCCCGCGGCCTCAAGTTCGACTCTCTCCTGCATTGAGGAGACCTCAGTAGCTATGCCTCCCAAGGCTCAATGGACAGCTGGATGTGGACGGTCACACGCCAGTGTCTATAGGAACCTCTCTTTCCAGGAGAGCCCAGGATGTGGCAGCAGTTGTTACTTGGTTGGTGTATAGCATAGACAAGGAAGATATTTTCTTGCATCTGAGGGCCTTGGGCACTGTATGTCCATTATGGATATGTGGTCCAGAAAAAAAAAAGGCAAGTCCATTGCTTGTCATGGGAAACAAGTCCGACCTAGAGGAGCGGAGGCAGGTGCCCATCGAAGAGGCAAGGACTAAAGCAGAGGAGTGGGGTGTGCAGTACGTGGAGACATCAGCTAAAACGCGAGCCAATGTGGACAAGGTATTCTTTGACCTAATGAGAGAAATCAGAGCCAAAAACATGTCCGAGAACAAAGACAAGAACGGCAAGAAAAGCAGCAAGAACAAGAAAAGTTTTAAAGAAAGATGTTGCTTACCGTGAAAGCCAAGATGGCAGATGAAGTCAGTCGCCACTAAGGACATAGGGCGGGCTCATTAAGAGAAGAGTATAGTTGACGCCTTGATGTGTTCCTTGCTCTCCCCAACCTCATTCACACATACTTCTTTAAAAGGGGAAAATATTTGTGAATCAGTGGCTGGCAGGAGAAATAAGCCCTTGTCCATGCATTGGAATGGCTACTTTGTTGGGAGGCTTTAAAATTTCCTTCTTCCCTTCTCCTTCCCAAAAGTTTTATCACACATGTAGTGCTATAGGTAAGAAATAAGTGTTAACTAAAAAGAAGTGTACTGTCATAGCATCTTATTTCCCTCCCTAGTTTTATAATATCACCATCTTTTGTTTTGAAATAAAAATGTCTAATTAGGTTTGGGGAAGGGAGTAGGATAAGACTCTCCCTAACTCTTATCAGCTTAACAGAAGTATTCAAATAAATCCATTAAGCTCTAATAAAAACTGAGAGATTTTTGGGATAAGTTTTTTGGCAATACCCCATGGATCTGAAGCACGGTGGATAAAATAAAAATAAATATGAATTGGGCCAAATAGGTCAGTAACAAGCTCACAAACCCTTCACACATATGAAAAATGAAAGTTGAATTCTTTGTATTTAAATATTAGCCAACTATAGCCTGTGTTAGCTATTTCTCTCCTGTAGCATCCTGATTTTTGTGTAGAAGCTTCTTTTTAGCAAGTAAGTGAAGACTCAGGAGTAATATACTTTACAAATGACACAGTTTTCTAACCAGGTCAAGACTATATCTTTGGATACACCATCTCCTAATTGCCAGATCGTAGGCTCATCCTTCTCTGTTGGTAACCAATGTATGTCCTTCTGGTCAACCTCTGCATGCAGAGGTGAAGAGAGCCTCTTTGTGTGTTTCTTTTAAGTATAATGAGTTCTTCTGAAGAATGTGATGAGTTGAAATTGTATTTTCAAATCATGAAGCCAGAGCCTGTGCCAGACCTTCTGCTACCTCTCATAGATTTGCTCTAATTCTAAATGTAAAATTAGGAGAAGTGGAAAAGGAGAAGATAAGCCATTGCCTTTTTACCTCTAGGAATTGGCTGCTATTTCTATGTAATTTTTTTCTGAGACAGCCATAGAGTTGGTTAGAAAAAGGCTTTTACTGATGAGATATTGTTAAGCATTCTTGTATCAATATTCTCAATTTAGCAACCAGAACATTTTTCCTCACGAAAGGAGTACTGTGTGATGAAAACCCAGTATTCAGCATATTTTCCCCCTTTTTTTGGAAGTGACATTTCACACACAGGTGCCAAAAGTGAATTGGGGTGGGGAGAGTGAGAAACTTTCAAATTTATAGTTATTACAGAAATTGTGGAAATTATGATCTGACTGGAAAGCAATCTTGTATCACCTCCCAAAGAATCATGGTCATTTTTTAAATAAAAAGGAGACAAAAAATTGTTGTTTCCTGCCTTGTTAATGTTCTCCATTCTCACTGGTGTGAGGTGGGATCTCATGGTGGTTTTGATTTGTATTTACCTGATGGCCAGTGATGTGGAGCATTTTCTTATGTGCTTGGTGGCCAGGTCTATGTCTCCCTCTGTGAGATTTCTGTTCCTGTCTTTTGCTCAATTCATGATTGGATTGGTTGTTTCTTTGCTTTTGAGTTTAATAAGTTCTTTATAGATCTTGGTTTCTAACCCTTTATCTGGTGTGTCATTTGCAAATATCTTCTCCCGTTCTGTAGGTTGTCTTTCAGTTTTGCTGTGCAGAAGCTTCTTATCTTGATGAAGTCCCAATAGTTCATTTCTCCTTTTGTTTCTCTTGCCGTCATGGATGTATCTTGCAAGAAGTTACTGTGGCCGAGTTCAAAAAGGGTGTTGCCTGTGTTCTCCTCTAGGATTTTGATGGAATCTTGTCTCACATTTAGATCTTACATCATTTTGAGTTTATCTTTGTGTATGATGTAAGAGAATGATCCAGTTTCATTCTTCTGCATGTGGATGTCCAGTGTTCCCAGCACCATTTATTGAAGAGACTGTCTTTTTTTCCAGTGGGTAGTCTTTCCTGCTTTGTAGAATGTTAGTTGACCATAAAGTTGAGGGTCCACTTCTGGATTCTCTCTTCTGTTCCATTGATCTATGTGTCTGTTTTTGTGTCAGGACCACACTGTCTTGATGACCACAGCTTTGTAGTACAACCTGAAATCTGGCATTGTGATGCTCCCAGATATGGTTTTCTTTTTCAATATCCCCCTGGCTATTCGGGGTGTTTTCTGATTCCACACATATCTTAAGATGATTTGTATCAACTCTCTGAAGAAAGTCCATGGTATTTTGATAGGGATTGCATTGAATGTGTAAATTGCCCTGGGTAGCATTGGCATTTTCACAACATTAATTCTTCCAATCCATGAGCATGGAATATTTTTCCATCTCTTTGTGTCTTCCTCCATTTCTTTCAGAAGCGTTCTGTAGTTTTTAGGGTATAGATCCTTTACCTCTTTGGTTAGGTTGATTCCTAGGTATCTTATGCTTTTGGGTGCAATTGTAAATGGGATTGACTCCTTAATTTCTCTTTCTTCAGTCTCAGTTGTTAGTGTACAGAAATGCCACTGACTTCTGGGCATTGATTTTGTATCCTGCCACACTGCCAAATTGCTGTATGAGTTCTAGCAATCTTGGGGTGGACTCTTTTGGGTTTTCTATGTAAAGTATCATGTCATCTGCGAAGAGGGAGAGTTTGAATTTTTCTTTGCCAATTTGAACGCCTTTTATTCCTTTTTGTTGCCTGATGGCTGAGGCTAGGACTTCTAGTGCTATGTTGAATAGCAGTGGTGAGAGTGGACATCCCTGTCCTGTTCCTGATCTTAGGGGAAAGGCTCCCAGTGGTTCCCCATTGAGAAAGTTGCTGTGGGGTTCTCGTAGATGGCTTTTAAGATGCTGAAGAATATTCCCTCTCTCCCTACACTCTGAAGAGTTTTGATCAGGAACGGATGCTCTATTTTGTCAAATGCTTTCTCTGCCTCTATTGAGAGGGTCAGATGGTTCTTGTTTTTTCTCTTGCTGATATGGTCAGTCACATTGATTGTTTTACGTGTGTTGAACCAGCATTGCATCCCGGGTATAAATCCCACTTGGTCATTTTGAATCATCTTCTTAATATATTGTTGGCCTCTATTGGCTAGTATCCTGTTGAGAATTTTTGCATCCATGTTCATCAGGGATATTGGTCTCTAATTCTCCTTCTGGGTGGGGTCTTTGTTGGGTTTTGGAATTAAGGTGATGCTGGCCTCATAGAAGAAGTTTGGAAGTACTCCATCTCTTTCTGTCTTTTAAACAGCTGTAGTAGAATAGGTACGGTGTCTTCATTAAGCGTTTGATAGAATTCCTCAGGGAAGCCATCTGGCCCTGGACTTTTGTGTCTTTGGAGGGTTTTGATGACTGCGTCAATTTCCTCCCTGGTTATCGGCCTCTTCAGGCTTTCTATTTCTTCCTGTTCCAGGTTTGGTTAATCGTGGTTTTCCAGAAATCTGTCCATTTCTTCTAGATTGCCTAATTTATTGGCATATGGCTGCCCATAATAAGTTTTTAAAATCGTTTGTATTTCCTTGGTGTTGGTAGTGATCTCCCCTTTGTCATTCATGATTTTATTAATTTGAGTCTTTTCTCTCTTCTTTTTAATAAGGCTGGCTAATGGTTTATCTTACTAATTCTTTCAAAGAACCAACTCCTGATTTTGTTGATCAGTCGCAGTTTTTCTGGTCTCTATTTCATTGAGTTCTGCTCAAATCGTTTTTAACCCTCTTCTTCTGCTGGGTGTAGGATCTATTTGCTGTCTTTTCTCCAGCTCTCTGACAATTGGCTTTCTGACATTGAATTGTAATCCAGATTTTGTAACTCTGTGGGAGAGAGGACTGTTTCTGATTCTTTCGAGGTGAGGTTTTCCTTCTAGTCATTTTGCTCAGTGCAGAGTGGCCAAAAACAAGTTGTATTGGGAAAAGGAGAAAAAGAGAGGAGAGAAAGAAGGAAAGAAAAGAGAAAAAGAAAAAAGAAAAAAGGAAGAAAAAAGAAAAAAAAGAAAGAAAAAGGAATAAAGGGAAAAAAAGGTGGGGGAAGCAAACAGAAATCAAAAAGCAAAACAAGGGATCCCTGGGTGGCACAGCAGTTTGGCGCCTGCCTTTGGCCCAGGGCCCGATCCTGGAGACCCGGGATCGAATCCCACATCGGGCTCCCGTTGCATGGCGCATGCTTCTCCCTCTGCCTGTGTCTCTGCCTCTCTCTCTCTCTGTGACTATCATAAATAAATAAAAAAATTTTTTAAAAAGCAAAACAAAAGAAAACAAAACAAAGCAAAACAAAACCACGGGGTAGTATCTTCTGATTCTGTATACTTTAAGTCCCTTGAATTCCCCTGGAAGTTGTCCGTCTAGCTGGTCTTCTGGGGGAGGGGCCTGTTGTGCTGATTCTCAGGTATTAGCACTTGGGGGAGCTGCTCTGCCCCCTGCCTGGTGCAGGGCTCAGTGGGGGTTGTTTACCCCGTGAGGCCCCTGGAGTAACAACCGCAGGGGCGGAAGTAGGTCTGGAGCCCTGGAGTCAGCTCCTGCAGTAACTACAAAGCTCTTGGTCTGCAGGGCCTTGAGGCTCCAGGGCGGGGCCGCTGATCTGCTCAGCCTGGGGCAGGAGCGTCCTCGCTGTCCTGGGCCCTCCGGGCCTCTGCCTGTCCCGGGGGAGGCCAGATCCTGGGCTGTGTCCTGGCGCCCTGTGCTGTGGGGCCTGCGCTGTTGGATTTGCGCTCCCGCCCCGCAGACCCCTCCGCGGAGCCTCTTCCTCTGCCCTAGCCCCTCCAAGCTGCTCCCTCCATGCAGCCCCCTCCGCGGAGCCGCCACCGGAGCCCCCACCGAGCTGCTCCCGCCCCGCAGTCCCCTCTCCGGAGCCTCTTCCTCCGCCGGAGCCCCTCCAAGCTGCTCCCGCCGCGCAGCCCCCTCCTCGGAGCTGCCGCCGGAGCCCCCCCAGCTGCTCCCGCCCCGCAGCCCCCTCCGTGGAGCCTGTTCCTCCGCCCAAGCCCCCCGAGCTGCTCCCGCCCTGCAGCCCCCTCCGCTGAGCCGCCCCCAGCCCCTCAGAGCTGCTCCCGCCCTGCAGCCGCCTCCCTGGAGCCTCTTCCTCCGCCCGAGCCCCTCCAAGCTGTTCCCGCCCCGCAGCCCCCTCCGCGGAGCGTCTTCCTCCGCCTGAGCCCCTCCAAGCTGCTCCCGCCCCGCAGCCTCCTCCCCGGAGCCTCTTCCTCCGTCCCAAGCCCCCCAGCCAGCTGCTCCAGCCCCACAGCCCCTTCCGCGGAGCCACCACCTGAGCCCCTCTGAGCTGCTCCCGCCCCCGCAGCCCTCACCCCGGAGCCTCTTCCTCTGCCCTGGCCCCCACCCAGCTGCTCCCGCCCCGCAGCCCCCTCCGCGGAGCCGCCCCGGAGCACCTCGGAGCTGCTCTGGGTCCCGCCCTGCGTGCTGCAGCCCTTAGGGAGCTCAGCGCACTCTCCCGGGGTGCAGGTGTCTGTTAGTGTCTCAGGGAGCCCGAGGGCATCCCCGCCCTCCTGGGTCTTGCTCTAACTCCCCGCGAGCCCCTTTCCTCCCGGGAAGGTTGGTGCAGCTCCTGCTCCTCCGGGACGGGGCTCTCCTGTCCTGGGGACACTCGCCCCGGCCTCAGCCCGGCTCCTCGTGGGGCCCCTCCCCCTTGGAGGCCTTTTGTTTCTTTATTTCTTTTCCCCTTCTTCCTACCTGGATAGAAGCTGAACTCTTCTCACTGTAGCATTCCAGCTGGTCTCTCTTTAAATCTCAGGCCGAATTCGTAGATTTTCAGGATGATTTGAAGATTATCTAGGTAATTTGGTGGGAACAGGTGATTTGGGGACCCTACTCCTCTGCCATCTTCCCTTCCTTCGATTTTTTTTTAAATTAGGAAAAAATCAGGCAATAATGTGGGGTGTGACATACAAATGTCCCCACCCCCTGGGAGCTGAAGAAGCAGCAAGAAGGGCCCCCCCCCACCGCTGTGCCCCGCTTAGAGGCCTGCGCCTTGCTCCGCTCTATCACTGTCTGCAGGGCAGAAAGTTGGGGCGGGAGGAGCAGGACGGTGCTGCAGACGGGACATCCCACGCGGTGGCGGGACAGGCTGATGTGCGCTGAGGACACAATCCTGCGGCAAGGCTTTGGGGCTATCCGCGCAGTTAAAACTTGCTTGAAAGGAATAAAAAGCTTCTGGCTTCTTTTTTTTTTTTTGTAAGATTTTATATATTTATTTGGCAGAGACCAAGCATGAGCAGGGGGCGGGGAGGGCAGAGGGAGAAGCAGACCTTCCGCTGCGCGGGACGCGGGGCTCGATCCCAGGACTCTGAGGTCACGGCCTGAGCCCAAGGCAGACGCTTCCCGCACTGAGCCCCTGGGCGCCCCAGCTCCTGGTGCTGAGGGGGCCGCACGTCCCGGGAAAGGCCCCGATGCAGCCACGCCGGCAGGTGCCCGCGGCTCACCATGGAAACTGCACCGTTTCCGCCTCCATGTCCTCCTCCCACAGCGGCCTTGAGCTGCGGCTCCATTTCGGGGCGGCGGGCGGCCGTGCTGGCCACAGGGTCACCCGGCATCGTGGGCCCCTGCAGGTGGAGCAGACCCTAGTGGACACACCTGCCGAGAGCAGCCTGATGCCTCCAGGAGCCCCGGGCCCACGTGCTCCTCTCCTGAGTGGCCCGGCACGTCCCCGGGCTGAGCCCCGCCAGTGCCCGAGCTCGGGGGTGTGGGCCCCTCCTTGCCCCGGGGAGCTCCCATGCCTGCACCTCCCTGGGCCGCTGCCCCGAGTCCCGCCGACCGACCCTGGAGATCGAAGGCTGGACCCACGTCACGCTCATTTCTCCTCTGCGGATTATCCGATTATCCGCGGTTCTTTGCTGCGATGTCCTTAACCAAGGGATTTTAAAGGAAGGCCGTCTCGAAGGCCACTCGCTGGGATTGTCCCCGAGGACCAGGATGTGCTGGTTCTGCTGCCCCTCCGGCCCCTCTCGTTCTCAGAAGCGGGTTCAAGCCTCAGCCGTGCCCTGTGGGTCCCCGCAGCCCCGCCAGCTACCTCCCCACAACGGCGTCCTGGCCACGGGCCTGGACTGTGGTCCCCCCCTCCACCCAAAGCCTGTTGCAACCGCTCTGTGCGCCTCACCCCTTCTGCTTCTCTCCGTGTCACTTGTGGGGACCCTTGGTGCTCAGACCCGGGGGCCCCAGGAGCCTCCTAACCGCAGGAGCTCCTGCAGCATCTCGTCAGCGCTCGTCCCCCCGCGGACGGGATGCTCTGTGCTCTCGCTCTTCTCCAGGCGAGCCCTTGAGGGTGACACCTTGTCCCCACATCCCCGTCCTCCCAGTGGCGGGCACAGCTGCTGCCCGGGCCGGTGGCTCCCTCCTCGGCTGAATGAAGGCACCACCAGCCCAGGCTGCTGCTTGGAAGAGCCTGTGCGGCTGCGATAATTCCGCTGCATGTCCCCTTTCATGTGTCTAATGAGGCAGTGCTGATATTTGGGCTCCTAAGTACTCAACATCCATTCTCGGGTGTCATTTAGCTTTTGATTTATTGTCTGTCTCTCTCTCTCAGCGTTTTCTTTTCTTGCCATTTCCTCCCTCTCGAAGGAATGGGAAGCCAAGTATTTTCTCCACCTGGAGCTCACCTGGGGAAGCGATCCCATCTTATCTGTTAAACATCTTCAGCCGCGAAGAGGTTGCAAATTGCCAACTGTCCTCTCCAGCTGCAGCGGAGCCACAACACTTCCTTGCAACGGGGGACCGTCTTTCTATGATTCCCTCGCATCCTATCATTACAAGTGCCTGTGCTCAGATTCAGTATCATTATGTCATTTGCAATGCGGCAGCATGATGAGAACCAAATGAGAAAACACCACTTCCCGTCAAAACCGCAAATTGTAAACATGCATTTCTCTTTGAGTCTCGGAGATTCCGTGTATTTACCACCTGAAAATCCATACTTTGAGAGCTCTTTCCCCAACTTGTTGGAAGGTTAGAGAATATAAGAATGTTGAAATGTTAGGTTTAGTGATGGCACGTTTGATAAAATGCCACAATGTCCCCAATGGCTGGGTTCAGAGAAGAGCAAAACAAAAAACACAATGAAAGAAAACAGAAACACAAGACTTCTGGCAATTCTCACAGCTCAGTGCACATTTTCCACGACTGTGGGACCACAGCCGGGTCGTGAGTTTTGCCCTCTGAGCATTCATGGCGCTTGATGAGGGGTTCCATTTCCGGCGGTGGAGAGACGGGGATGACAAATGGACAGTCGTGTCTTTAGCTGTAGGCATCTTGGCGTTCGGTACGTCCATTCCCAAGAGGACTGCAGGGCAAGAGGAAGCCCCCTCCCACGGGAGCCTCGGTGATGGGAGAACAGTGAACAGGAGGGTAGCAAGGGCTCGGCCGGGAAGTCTTCTGGAAAGAGAGAGGTGATGTTTCTACAAGACCCCGTTTTAATTCACGTCCCGCCCGAGGAGTGTTCTGTGGACCCACTGATTTCTGGTGGTCAGCCCAGATTCTTCCCAAGAGAGCCCCCGCTTCCCTCCTCAGGTTCACACGACCCCAGAGAGGAAAGCCCGACTCTTACACGCGCCCCTGGGAGTCAAATGCATACTCAGGACGGGATGTGCATCCTTTCCAAACATCGAGCTTCTCCACGCACGTCAACCTTATAAAGAGGACATCGTGGGAGAACCCAACGCCCCCCCAAGCCTACCAGCAGCTACTCAGACATGGTGGCAGGGGCGTGTGGATACAAGCCCCAGATCACACCATTCCCAGGCGTCAGCATGGAATTGGAATGACAACACGGCCGGAGGACAGATATTACGAATACGAATTTTGAGAAGTTCTCTTTAGGGATGAAATGTCCCCATCTTTGTACTTGTTCACCGATACTGTATTAGTCCCGGCAGAGGCAGCGAGAGATCAGGACTCTAGGCTGGTCTCTGGCCCAGGGCAGCTGTCGCACACCCGCACCTCGGACCGAGGGTGCAGGAGATCAGGAGCGCGAGCTGCAGGATCCCTCCAGGGACCCCGTGGCCGTCCCACGATGCTGGTCTCCCGGGAAGATGCTAGGCGGGGACTTTCCCTGGGCCCCCTCACACCTCGGTTCAACCAGGGGCTCCGGTGCTTTGGACGCACGTGAGACAAGCTCAGCTGTCCCTTGTCTCAGACGACCCGCCTTGGGAAATCCCTGCGAGGATGACACAGGATGATGAATATAAAGCAGAGGACACTTATTTACTCCACTTCTGCCAGTTTCCTCCTGCCGTCGCTGACCGCCCTTGTGGCTCCTCGCTGACTTGGGAGCTGATATGGAGGCGTTTTACGGGAGGACAGACCGACCGTGGGCAGGAAGCGCAGGCCGGGGTTCCCCGATGGCGCACACATGCTTCTTCCCTCCAATGGCAAAGGACAATGTTTGCAACAAGGAACACATCCCCCTCCTCGGTCCTGGCCACCGTCCTTAACGGTAGTTTAAGAGTGATTTAGAAGGACGTCCAGGGTCTTGTCCTTGCACGGCAAAGTGGTTTTCAGCAATAAGAATGACTCGATGTTTCAGGGAATAAAGATGAGTTTTTTGTTGTTGTTGTTCTTTTTGCTTTTGTTGTTCTTTTTGTTTTTGTTGTTGTTGTTGTTTTTTTTTTTTTTTTTTTACCTCTTCGTTTGGTAATAAAGGCAAAGATGATGGTTGAGAGGGATTTTTTCAGTTTTTTTTATATAAATTTATTTTTTATTGGTGTTCAATTTGCCAACATATAGAATAACACCCATTGCTCATCCCATCAAGTGCCCCCCTCAGTCCCCGTCACCCACTCACCCCCACCCCCTGCCCTCCTACCCTTCACCACCCCTAGTTCATTTCCCAGAGTTAGGAGCCTCTCATATTCTGTCTCCCTTCCTGATATTTTCCAGCATTTTCTGTCCTTTCCCCTTTATTCCCTTTCACTATTTTTTATATTCCCCAAATGAATGAGACCATATACTGTTTGTCCTCTGATTGACTTATTTCACTCAGCATAATACGCTCCAGGTCCATCCACATCGAGGCAAATGGTGGGTATTTGTCATTACTAATGGCTGAGGAATATCCCACTGTATACAGAGACCACAGCTTCTTTATCCATCATCTGTCGATAGACACCGAGGCTCCTTCCACAGTTTGGCTATTGTGCACATTGCTGCTAGAAACATTGGGGTGCAGGTGTCCCGGCGTTTCATTGCATCTCTATCTTTGGGGTAATGCCCCAGCAGTGCAATTGCTGGGTAGGGCAGATCTATTTTTAACCCTTTGAGGAACCTCCACAGAGTTTTCCAGAGTGGCTGCACCAGGTCACATTCCCAACAACAGTGCAGGAGGGTTCCCTTTTCTCTGCATCCTCTCCAACATTTGTGGTTTCCTGCCTTGTCAATTTTCGCCATTCTCACTGGGATAAGGTGGGATCTCATTGTGGTTTTGATTTGTATTTCCCTGATGGCAAATGATGCGGAGCATTTTCTCATGTGCATGTTGGCCATGTCTATGTCTTCCTCTGTGAGATTTCTCTTCATGTGTTTTGCCCATTTCATGATTGGATTGTTTGTTTCTTGGGTGTTGAGTTTAATAAGTTCTTTATAGATCTTGGAAACTAGCCCTTTATCTGATACGTCATTTGCAAATATCTTCTCCCATTCTGCAGGTTGTCTTTTAGTTTTGTTGACTGTATCCTTTGCTGTGCAGAGGCTTCTTATCTTGATGAAGTCCCAATAGTTCATTTTTGCTTTTGTTTCTCTTGCCTTCACGGATGTATCTTGCAAGAAGTTGCTGTGGCCAAGTTCAAAGGGTGTTGCCTGTGTTCTCCTCTAGGATTTTGATGGAATCTTGTCTCACATTGAGATCTTTCATCCATTTTGAGTTTATCATTGTGTATGGTGCAAGAAAGTGGATGTCCAATTTTCCCAGCACCATTTATTGAAGAGACTGTCTTTTTTCCAGTGGATAGTCTTTCCTCCTTGATCGAATATTAGTTTACCATAAAGTTGAGAGTCCACTTCTGGATTCTCTATTCTGTTCAGACTTTTTGGTAAAACTAGAATCTGCATTCAAAGCTTTCATATTTGCATCTTTACCTAAATTCACTAGAAATGGGTTCCTTCTGCAAGCACTTGCTTCTCCTTTTATATAAAGAAAGGGAGGTGTAGCAGCCTTGAGAGAAATGCTACTGTTAACTCATCACCAAAGAAGAGGATCTTTATCACATAAGCAAAATAATAGCCCCAGAATGGCCTAGAACAAATCTATGCACAGAGGAAAATAAATTCTCAAATGGTAAGTCAGGAAAGTTTGGGGAACACTCATGGATGGATCTTTTCTCCCCTCTTTTTTATAACCTTTATCAAATGGGAGACAAAGCACCTTCGGAGGTCCCTAATTTTATCCTGGTGTCTATCAACCCGCACATTTTCAGAAGCTAGGAGAAGAATAACTACCTTGTTGTCCATGTTAACCATTGCATCATTGGGGGGGGGAGAGATTTTTAAATATGGTAAAATATAAACAACACCAAATATGCCATTTTATCCAATTCTAGCTGTCAGAGCTTCCATGGTAGGGATAGACCATGTTTTGTTTATACATTCATCTGTGGGCGGACACTTGAGGTGCTTCCACCTTCCTGTGAATGGCACACAGTTACTTTTCAGTGTTGGTCGACAGTCCAAGTCCTGACAAACTAACGAATTTAAAGCAATGTATTATATTAATCTGATTAAAATCTGAGAAAGAGGGCACCCCGGGTGGCTCAGCAGTTTACTTCCGCCTTCAGCCCAGGGCCTGATACTGGAGACCCGGGATCGAGTCCCACGTGGGGCTCCCTCCATGGAGCCTCCTTCTCCCTTTGCCTGTGTCTCTGCCTCTCTCTCTCTCTCTCTCTCTGTGTGTGTGTGTCTCCCATGAATAAATAAATAAAATCTTAAAGAAAAAAATGAGAAAGAGACAGACTCTGTGATGCACGTGAGACCTTGGCTCCCAGTCTACCACTGAAGAACATGCTCCTCTCGCTGGATGCAGGGCACAGCCTGGGGTTCTCCACTGGCTCACCCAGGAAGCACCTCTCATCCCCGTCGGGAGCACCCTGCTTCCTCCAGCCACATTTGCTTGACCTCACAACGACAGCACTCGGCACTCTTTGGATTCTTTTTCGTTTCCCCAGCACTTCTGGGAACTGTTGTGTCCAGGGGCTCCTGTCTACACATGGAGACGTGGAGAGGATAAGTGGCTGGTTTGGGGCTTGGATGGATGCGAGGCCTCTTCTGTCTCTGTGTCCTGGGCCAAGAGCCCGTTCAGATTGCGCTTCCTCCGGGATGTCCTCCCAATCCCAGCCTGTGACCCCCCAAGAAGTGTGGCTCTCACCTCTCCTGCCCATGTGCAAGACACCTTTAAGCTCTTTAAAGGAGAAACCATCTTTCATACACGTTTATTTTTTTTAATTTTTATTTATTTATGATAGTCACACACACAGAGAGAGAGAGAGGCTGAGACATAGGCAGAGGGAGAAGCAGGCTCCATGCACCGGGAGCCGATGTGGGATTCGATCCCGGGTCTCCAGGATCGCGCCCTGGGCCAAATGCAGGCACTAAACTGCTGCGCCACCCAGGGATCCCTTTCATCCCAACTTGGAAAAAGGGAGATGTGTGTACTGCAAACAAAGGACATCCAAACATACACTTTTCTCCTCAGAAAAGTGCGAGTGCACGGAAGGGTGACAGAATGCCCGTTACCCTCTGACCCACTGCGGCATTTAGCAAAAAGCCTTTCACACACACACAATAATAAAAATCTGGTAAATTAAGATGTTGAATGAGACAATAACTACATACACACAGTTCCCATCTTTGTGTCTAACCCGAAGGATTGGTGCGTTACAGAGTGCTCAGGCTAGGTCAGGCATCCCAAAAGTCAGACAGACGAGGTGAAATTCTGTGCCCTAGGACCGTCTGCATCCTGCTTGCATGTAAAGAGGGTGCATTTGAGTTCCCAGAGAGGTCAAGCTTGCCTTTCTATGTTTCTGTGGGCCACCAGAAAGGGAATCCGTGAAAGGTTATGGTGAGCGACCCTGGATTTAAAGAGTTGTGCCATGTGGGCGGGACCATCCCGGGAGACATTATGACCCTCTCCGAGGGAAATCACACAAAATCACAGAACGTGGGTTCTGGAGCACCGAGGGTGCTCTCCCATGATTCTGGCTAAACAGCAGCGCTCCCGGGATTGTCGGGGAGGTGGCCACACGCAGGCAGGGGAAGGAGCCAGGCATGCCTGCTGTTCGTGCAATGCTACCTCGTCACGTTTCTGTCCTCATTTGGATGGAAAACATCACAGAGTTGAAAAAGACACCCAGAGTTTAAACAAATGTGAAAAAGAAAACAAAGATGTGACATCCATGTTTCTTTTTTTGGGTGATAAATAAGACAGGCAGTCAAGATACTTTTGCTACTTCAGGAAAGCAAAAAAATAGTAATAATATAGTAAAAAAAAATACCTGCCACTCATGACTGTGAACAGAAATTCATAAACTGTTCTGCATGTAACCACAAGGGTCCCAAATCAAGGGAGTGCCCACTCTGGGGTGGACCCAGACAGAACAAGAGATACACAAGGCAAGGGCAACAAGGACCCAGGACCAGAGAGCGTCATCCAGCACCACCGATGAAGTAATCTACTAGTTAGAATCATATCATCCTTTAAGACTTTTCATATTTATGTCCTTTGACATATCAATTGATACTAGAAACCTCTTAAACCACATGTAATGATGTCTCCTCCAGATCCCTATATTTAAGCACCTAGCAGGCTTATCTTAATGGATATTCTTAATTGATCTTGTTGGGTTGTTGTAAATTCAGTGAAGGAATCACGTGCACCCTCTGTCTCCCGCACTTTACGTGAACACGAGGGCCAGTTGATAAGCACTTGCCGAATAACAGAGTGGATCCGAGTGGCTCTCACGCATAAGGTCCATGTCCCCTTCCTCCCAGATTTTTGCAATGATTAAATGATATATATGAAAGTGCCAACCCAGGATTGGGCACATGAAAGTTCATTTTGCCACACGAATGCTCAGGATCTAGACTAAACGTCAGGTACCCTGGTCCTGAAGTTGTAGGCCGATGGCGCTGAGTCTCCTGCTGGTTGTGGCAGCAGGTAGCACGGCAGCCCAGGAGAGCTGTCCACCTCTCATCTCCTGGTGCAGAGGAACAAAGTGGCAGGCGTCAGCGCCCGTGGTGGAAGTGGGACAGCGTCCACACCGCAAGGCGCTGTCGCAACTGCGTGCCACAGGACACTTGCATATGTTCCTATATCTCCTTTAGAAGTCTCATCCAAATGAATTCTATCAGCAGCATTTATCAGATTCAAAGAAAAGGGGTCTGGTCCACGTGGGCTGTTAAGTATTGATGAAAGACATTCCTCCTCTTGCAAGCCAATCAACATCAAGGGTGCTTATTTTCTCTCCGACTTCAAAATAACTGCATTCCTTTGTGGGTTTCACGTATATGTCAGGGCACTTTTCCTTTTCCCTAAGAAAAGCCTTCTTTCGTAAAATAAGCTGTATTTATCCTGTTTCAGTAAGTTTTGTCTTCACTGAATAAAATATTACTTTGTTCTCCTTTAAACTCAGTGAGATGGTTGTGGGGAAGTCTCCAAGCAAATAGCAGAAGCTGAGACTTGAAAGATTACTTCTAGGTAACTAGGTCAAAGAGCCCATTATGGGAAGGGGCGAGGGTGCGCTCCCGAGGGAGCAGCATGCACGCAGACCCCATGGTAGGAAATGGTGTAACTCAATCAAGAAATAGAAGGGCCACGGGACTGTCCCATGAGAGCAAAGCCAACACCAAGAGTCAGCTGAGACAAGGCTGAACAGATGGCTCAATTCCATTTAGGGCATGTGAGTCCTGCGGAGGACGTCAGTACCCATCCGGGGATGGAGCAGGGTGACTGAGGAGTACGCAGAAATGCAAGATGTTAAGGTCTTCATCCTGATGTGGACTCTGGCAAGCGTGGCGAGGAAGCCAAGGCAGGGGTCACACAGTAGACGCATCCAGGGATAAACGTCGTTAAGAGTCTGTTGTCTGGTGTGTCAAAACGGAGAGAATAGAATCCGGTGGAAAGTCAGAATGCAAAATGGAAAGTCATTTGTAATGAACCGGATGCTGTGGTGGGCAAGAGGGAGAACCGTTCTTCACATCTGAGGTACAGAAGAGACTCAATAAAACAGAAAGCCCTCAAGAGGACCCGAGTTGGGAGGGAAGATGAGGCATTTGGCTGTGGAGAGGGTGCACTGGAAGGAAGCTTCAGGATAAGTGACTGATATCAATCAATGAATTCCTTTTTTCTTAATCCAGTTTGACTTACGTGCTCGAGTTGTATTTCTGTGTGATGCACCACCCCGGAGTCCGGACAGTGAAACAGCAACACTAGTCGTGCTCACAGACTCCGTGTCAGGAAGCCAGGGGGCTGCAGCAGGGTGGCTTGCTTCAAACCCACAATGCCTAGGGTCTCAGGCCCAAAGAAAGCCCAGAAGTTGGGGTCCCGGACCCCTCCAGAGGCACATGGGCTGGAGAGACTCAAGAATGGCCTTCCTGCCTTTATAGAAGCCTATAGTCACACGGGCGGGCCTCGGGACACTGGGACATCTTTTCTCTGGCTTTCAGGCCAAGTGCTAGGATCCCAGGGAACAGGTGCCACCCGCATTGCCATCTCTGTCATAGGCCCAGGAGTCAGACAGCATCTCATAACATTTCTTTTCCAGAGACTCACGAGCCCTCTGTCCCAGCTCCGCTGCCGGAGGCACAGCCCTCACTTCTTGGTTGAGGAGCATCAAGGCCATGTCGCCAAGGACCAGGAGAGATGGAAGGTGCTGCAGGCATCTGTGGGAACCACCAGGGGCCACTTTGCTTCTGTGCCTCTTGCAGCCAGAGCCTGGGCAGCCGGAAGGGCAGTGTCTCCTCTCGCGCATCTTTTGTTTGGCGCCGTCCAAGACGCTCTCTTTCATACCAACGAAACAGGTGTTTGCAGAAACGCCGAGCCTGTCCTCTCTCCCCTTCTGGTTTGTTTCTTGTTCTTTTTCAACTGTGTATCACACGGTGCAATTTATAGGAAAGAAGCATAGGACAGAACATCGGCAAAAAGTAAACATGCAAAGAACTCATGTAAAATATTTCAATCTAGAGCGAATTGCTACGGATAATTTGATGGACATTGGACCTTTGAGAGATCCCTTCTCGGGCTTCCTTCTGAAGTCAAATTCGGTTTCCTGCAGTGGTTACATCCTTCTCCTCTCCTTCAGCGGTAGGTGAATAGTCATGCGTGTCATTAAAATGGCTTCATGAATACGATTTTTAAATAACATGTGGTCAGAGACCTACAACAAGAAGAGTTCCTTACATACAGAATTAAAACCATAAAGAGGGAATCGGTCAAATGCAGAGAGAAACACCTCTTGCACGCAACGCATGAACGGAGAGGGACGTCCAATCCCGGATGCTTGGTGACCGGATCATGGGGAGGATGAGAATTGAACTTGCTTCCTTTCCTGCAGGTGCAAGAAGGGGTCACGCTGTGTCCGAATGCTGGTGGTTGATTTTGGAGACACAGGGGATCGTCCCTTCTGTTTCTTTATTTCAACCATCAGAAATACACACATTTAGTACCTTTGTTTTCTGAAAGAAGCCATAAAGTGAATATCCACTTTATTTCTAGAAATCATCCATAATAATGAAACAGTTGCATGAGCCAATCTATGCCGCTGATGTGCTTTTGTTACATCTGATTTCTCTCCCAAGATTTCCCTCTGAGCAGAAACAATGCCTCAGTCCCAACGTCCCTAAAGACCACATGGCCTCAAGGTGCAATCTGCTGCAATCTGTCAGAGGCGTATTTTTCATCTTGTTGTAAAAAAATCCGAACATTACATTTTTAAAATCTTTAGAAAATACATTAAATAATAATTTAAAAAACCCTCTAAATATGAATTGGGGAAGAAAAAAGTTCTTGATCACAAACAGATACCTGCTCTTGAGAAATACGGGAAATTCATTTTAACTAGAAGAATGTTAATTTAGTTTCATTAGAAGAAAAAAAAAACAAAAGAAAAGAAAAGAAAAGAAAAGAGCATTCAATTTCTTTAAGGAAAGTAACTTCCAAAGAATTTAACGAACACAGAAAGGGAATCGCTTAAGATTTTAATGTATTGGAGTTGTTACGGGTTGAGTGGCGTCCCCCACAATCCTTATACAGGAGTTCCAACCCCCTGAGAGCTCAGAGATGAACTTGTTTGGAAACAGGGTCATGGCAGGTAGAGACCCAGGCAGAGGGAGAAGCAGGCTCCATGCAGGGAGCCCGACGGGGGACTGGATCCCGCGACCCCAGGGTCACTCCCTGAGCCAAAGGCAGGCATCTGCTCAACCACAGAGCCACCTGGGCATCCCAATTTTACATCTTTCTAAAGGGGCTTCCCTTGGTCAGAATCAGAGACCCTGCAGGGTCCAGCCAGACCCCAAGAAGTGAGCAAATAAAGGGGAAAGTAAGGTCATTAGAGACCGAAAGCTGACGAGACCGGACCGCGCTGGGTCTCGCGCTGAGCCTGCAGGATGACCCACCTTTCCCGCACCCAGTGCAGCACCCACAGCAGCGGGACAGATGCAGGGTGGGGGTGGCTTCGCCTCCATCTTCCTTGTTTCTCTTGCTCCCTCCCGTGGGCCGATGTCGGGGAGCACCAGCTCCCCGTTCCCCGCGGGCATCGCGAGCACAGGGAAGCCCCCCAGTCTCAGTCGCCTGCTTCCCCCAGTACCTGGGTGGCAAGACCTTGGATCAGGCGACCCCCACTAGAGCTGAGTGCTGGAAGGAACATGGGGGACGAGGCCGGGCCAGGGCGACCCAGGAGGATGGAGGCGGCCTGGTCCGCCCCGAGCGACCCCTGGAACGTGGGGCAAGGGCAGCCGCCGCTCTCAGGGCCGCGATAGGTGTCCCGCACCCAGCACGATGCTTCTCGGCCCTGGCGTGGAGGCGGCACGAGGTTCCCGGGTCTCTCGGGAGCACCTGTTTCCTGTGAGCCCCACGGGACCCGCCTCCACGTCCCCGGAGGCCGTTCCCCGGCCTAGTCCCTGCGGGGCCCCCGACCCTGGGCTGCGGCAGCTTGGGCGGCCTGCCCCCCGCCAGCCCCGCGCTCCCACAGGCAGCCCTGAGGGGGCCGCACCATCGTGCCCTTGAACACGAACTCAGCTCCGATCTCTTCCTCCCTGCGCTGCTGACCGGTGCAAGCAGCAGCTCCTGATTCTTTTTTTTCTGGAATTGTTTCTTAAACTTCTGCTTCTGCCCACCAGGCCCCCTTTACCTAAGTTTAGCAAAGCTGAAAAGGAACCTGGAGCAATATCGTTTTCAACTGAATAAATTCTTGGTGCATAATGGTGACACTTTCTATGGTTTGTACGTGTCTCTAAGTGTGTGTGTGTCCAAGTCACATGCGCGTGCATGTGGGTGTGCGAATGTAGCACGGTCACGGCCGTGATACCGTGCCCTTTACCCGCTGGGTGAACGGACTAATCAGCAGGTGGTGTTGTCTGGAGAAAATGAAACATCGCTTGGTTGCAGAAAGACCCTAGAGCCAGGAGGTGTGTCCTCTGGAGCAATCCCCTCCACAGGTGCAGAGGGGCCCGGCTCCAGGCCCGCGGCCCCCACGACCCCTCCTCCTTCCCTGGGACACGAGGCCGCGCTGCCCGCTGCTTGCTCAGCATCGCCTCAGGGCGCCGGAGCACCTGTCCCCGCCTCACGCACCACCCGGGACCCCAGCTCCTCCGAGGACACTTGTCCGGGGCTTTGACCCCATCATCTGTTTGCTGAGCCTCTGTGTGTGTCGTGCCGCCAAACTCCTCTGGGTCAACGATGCCCAAAGGAACGTGATCCGCACCCCCGCTCCCTGCACGGCCCGGGTGGGGACCGCCTCTAGTTCTTGGTCCCTGCGGAGACTCACCGGGCACCGGGCGCCGACTGCCACCACGGGGCTGTAGGGGAGATCTGTCAGGGTTAGGGGGAGATCTCATAGTCTCCCATTTTTATTAACAGTCTTTCATTTCTATCGATTTTTTTTATTCTGTGAATACCAAAATCACTTCAACATGAGCCGGAATCCAGTCTCACTACGATAGACAAAGCACAGCAAAGTCTCCAAAGACGCCAACTGTGCATGTCGTGCCTTATGCACAAAACGAGTTTTCTCCGAGGTGATGCTGTGAGCAGCCTGGCCGGTTGGGAGCCGTCCCCAGTGGCGTGCGCATCTGTCCATGCACTACGCTGCCTGTGTCCACGGGGTGATAAACTTGCTGTCAAAAAAAATGTTTTTTTGCCTTCCCAAGATCTAGAAAGAACTTATTAAACTCAAAAGCAAAGAAACAAACAACCCATTCAGGAAATGGACAAAAGACATGAACAGAAATCTCACAGAGGAAGACATAGACGTGGCCAACACACACATGAGAAAATGCTCCACATCACTTGCCATCAGGGAAATACAAATCAAAACCACAATGAGATCCCACCTCACAGCAGTGAGAATGGGGAAAATTGACAAGGCAGGAAACCACAAATGTTGGCGAGGATGTGGAGAAAGGGGAACCCTCCTGCACTGTGGGTGGGAATGTGACCTGGTGCGGCCACTCTGGAAAACTGTGTGGAGGTTCCTCAAAGAGTTAAAAATAGGTCTACCCTATGACCCAGCCATTGCACTGCTGGGGATTTACCCCAAAGATACAGATGCAGTGAAATGCTGGGACCCCTGCACCCCGATGATTCTAGCAGCAATGTCCACAATAGCCACACTGTGGAAGGAGCCTCGGTGTCCATCGACAGATGATGGATAGAGAAGCTGTGGTCTCTGTATACAGTGGGATATTCCTCAGCCATTAGAAACGACAAATACCCACCATTTGCTTCGACGTGGATGGACCTGGAGGGTATTATGGTGAGTGAAATAAGTCAATTGGAGAAGGATAAAGATTATATGTTCTCATTCACTTGGGGAATATAAAAAATAGTGGAAAGGAATAAAGGGGAAAGGAGAGAAAATGTGTGGGGATATCAGAAAGGGAGACAGAACATGAGAGACTCCTAACTCCGGGAAACGAACTAGGGGTGGGGGAAGGGGAGGAGGGCAGGGGGTGGGGTGACTGGGTGACAGGCACTGAGGGGTCACTTGATGGGATGAGCACTGGGTGTTATGCTATATATTGGCAAATGGAACTCTAATAAAAATATACAAAAAAAATGACCGATGCTAATTGTGAAGTATGCGTCAAACCCACAAATATGTATATTGCGCTTCAGCAGATACCTGGTGGTTTTCACCGGGATGATTTGACACAAGTATGGGCTTTTCTTACTGTTGACAAGACAGGTTGGATTCGGATTAAACAACAGCCCCCAAATCTTTGGCCATGAGACATAATTTAAGGCATTGAAACTCTCCAATTTGACAAATTGCGATGTCATGGGAGACAGCACAGGACAAAACAGCACATGACGCTTGTTTCTGATCGTCCGCCGCTGGGCTGGTGGCGTCTGTGGATCCTCACTGCTGCAATCACCAGTTACCCAGGGAGATTTCAGTGTTCCTGTCAAATAGTCTGTACTATTTTGCAGACTTTGTTCATTGTTCGGGGGCATCGATTCTTTTTTTTTCCAGTGAAACAGACCTAATGAACCATTTGCTCTAAATCCTATACATATGCCCAGTGTGATTATTTCCTAACCCCTTATTTACTATAAATCAGTGTAAAACAGTTTTTTTTTTAATCAGAAATACACCAGAAATAAGGCATTTCCCCTTTAAACACCAACCAAGTGACTTTGCTCAGGTCAGATCCATAGTCACTGCACCAAGGAATTTGCCCTTCGCACCCGTTCACGCACGTTGACAGTGGTGGCCGGTTTTGAGCTCGTCGTTATTTGTGCACGTCAGATGCTGGGCTCGGATATGCTTCTCATTTTAATTAACATCTTTATTAAGATGTGATCGAGAGAGAACAGTGTGGCCCATTTTTAACGTGCGCGGTGGGTGAGCTTGGGTGGGTGACGACGCGGGACAAAGCAGCAGCACCATCAAGGGAAAGAGCACCCCGTGGCCGCAAGGGTTTCCTCCTGCCGCTGGGGGGGCGCACAGCCTCGAGGGCGGGCAGGGCTGTCCAGCTCTCTGAGCAGCAGCAGCGCGAGCAGGAAAGCCTCCTGGACGGCATCCTCCGTGGCTGCTGCCCGCCTCTCCCGTGGGCGCCCACTGGCAAGGTCCGGGCTGTCTGGTGCCACCTGTTGGCTGTCGCCTCCGGGAACAGGGCTCCGGGTTGTGTGGCCCCTCCAGCCTCGAGGTAAAGACCTGCACCCCCTCACCAGCTTCACCTTGGTTACCGTCCCTCCATCCCTGCACGGGAGCCACGGTCCCTAAGAAATGTGTCTCGACTCCTTGCACGCGGCCTCAGCCCCGCCTCCTCGAGCGGGTAAGTGCTGGTGCTTTGTGCGTGCTCTTCCCCGTCGCCTCGCACGAGGCCCTGTTTCACAGAGAGGAGAGCGCTGGGTCTGTGCGAGTGTGCGGTGTGTGCGGGTGTGCGTGACGTGGGGAGGAGACCGTAACGATGCTCACACGCACAACCAGAGACCAGACCGCAGCGGGATGTCAGTCATCCCTCCAGATGCCTGAGTCTATGCGGATCATACACGGGTCCCCGTGACTGCACGGAGGTGACACGCCCGGGCTTCAGCACACGCGCTCCCCAGGATGCCCAACACGCAGCGGTCCCTCGAGAAGTGCTCCTGGTTGACACACACACCGGCTCGCCCACCAGATAGACAGCTTCCCGGGGCCGGGGTCACCCAGTTTACGTCCGCGGAATATCTCAGGTCGCGTTGGTGGCCTAGAACTAAGGTCCCGACTGATGTTCATAAAACTTCCCAAGGGACGCCACGGGTCACCATCGCTTTATGAGCGTGACGGAAGCCCCCGGCTTGTCCATTAAGAACTCTGCACTGGCCTCCGTCCCTCACAACAAAAGTGGCTTCTTCACGGCGTCCACCAAGGCCCCCCCCTCCGCTCGGCTGCCCCCAGGAGGCAGGTCCCCTCCCCGGGGCTTCCCTCAGGTGGCTCCTCTGGGCCAGGGCCTGGGGTGGCCCTCGACCTGCCACTCCCTGCCGCCCGGGAGGGTCTGACCACTCTCATCAGCGCAGAGGCCCATTGCGACCATTTCCCGTCTTTCCTTTTCTTTCTATTTCCTTTATTTTTGCACATCGTAGTCATTGCCCTGCAACGTGCTATAAACTACAATTTTACGATCTGCTCCTTGTCTCCCCAAAGAGAACGATGTGTCCGTTTCCTTTACTGCTCTCGTCCCGGATTCGGAAAATGCATCTCCTCCGCAGGGCAGAGCAGGTATCTCAACAAATATTGGACCAATAGCAAGAGGGGTGACCGTGCTAAGGACTGCTGGGCCGGGTCGCCCCGTGGAGTGCGGCGGGCGTCAGCTGCCGATACAGGCCGCCTAGGCTGTGAAAGAAAAGTCACAGCATGACTGAAATTCTCAAACTGCGGTGTAGGAATGAATGAGGATCCCAGAGAGGTGGAAAACACCTACTATTCAGTTTTTCCACGGATGGACCCGACGACGGTCGTTTTGTGCGTAAGGCACGTCACACACAGTTGGGGTCTTTGGAGACTTTGCTGTGCTTTGTCTATCGTAGTGAGACTGGATTCCGGCTCATGTTGAAGTGATTTTGGTATTCACAGAATAAAAAAAATCGATAGAAATGAAAGACTGTTAATAAAAATGGGAGACTATGAGATCTCCCCCTAACCCTGACAGATCTCCCCTACAGCCCCGTGGTGGCAGTTGGCGCCCGGTGCCCGGTGAGTCTCCGCGGGGGATCAAGAACTGGAGGCAGTCCCCACCCGGGCCATGCAGGGAGCGGGGGTGCGGATCACGTTCCTTTGGGCATCGTCGATCCAGAGGAGTTGGTGGACAAACACACACAGAGGCTCAGCAAACGGATGATGGGGCCAAATCTCTGGAAAAGTGTCCTCAGTGGTGCTGGGGTCCCGGGTGGTGCGTGAGGCGGGGACAGGTACTCCTGCGCCCTGAGGGCGATGATGAGCAAGCCAGCGGGCAGTGCTGGGCCTCGTTGTCCCAGGGAAGGAGGAGGGGTCGTGGGGACCGCGGGGCCTGGAGCCGGGCCCCCCCTCTGCACCTGTGGAGGGGATTGCTCCAGAGGACACACCTCCTGGCTCTAGGGTCTTTCTGCAACCAAGCGATGTTTCATTTTCTCTCAGACAACACCACCTGCTGATTAGTCCGTTCACCCAGCGGGTAAAGGGCACGGTATCGCGGCCGTGACCGTGCTACATTCGCACACCCACATGCACGCGCATGTGACTTGGACACACACACTTAGAGACACGTACAAACCATAGAAAGTGTCACCATTATGCACCAAGAATTTATTCAGTTGAAAACGATATTGCTCCAGGTTCCTTTTCAGCTTTGCTAAACTTAGGTAAAGGGGGCCTGGTGGGCAGAAGCAGAAGTTTAAGAAACAATTCCAGAAAGAAAAAGAATCGTGAGTTGCTGCTTGCACAGGTCAGCAGCGCAGGGAGGAAGAGATCGGAGCTGAGTTCGTGTTCAAGGGCACGATGGTGCGGCCCCCTCCGGGCTGCCTGTCAGAGTGCGGGCTGGCAGGGGACAGGCTGCCCAAGCTGCCGCAGCCCGGGGTTGGGGGCCCCGCAGGGACTAGGCTAGGAACTGCCTCCGGGGACGTGGAGGCGGGTCCCCTTGGGCTCACAGGACACAGATGCTCCCAGAGGACCCAGGAACCTCGTGCCGCCTCCATGCCAGGGCCGAGAAGCATCGTGCTGGGTGCGGTACACCTATCGCGGCCCTGAGAGCAGCAGCTGCCCCTGCCCCAGCCTCCCCTGAGCGCCCTCTTGCTTGGGGCGCCCACCTGCCATCTCAGTGTCCTTGTCCCACCAGGGGGCTGGGCCTGCACAGGCAGGGGCCCCTCCTCGGGTGACCAGCAGGCCCGGGGCCACAAGCAGGTCCCGCGCGGGGGCAGATGCTGTCAGGAAAGCCATGGGTGGTGGGGTTCAGGCAGAGGGGTGTCCTCTGAGTGGGAGCAGCTGCACACAGGCCACCGGGTGTCCGGGGAGGACGGCAGCCCATGGGCACTGGATCCTCAGTCCCACAGTGCTCACCCCCAGTCACGGCATCTGGGTGATGCTCCGCCCTCCTGCACTGGGGCCCGTCCTCCTGCACCTGCTGCCTGTCCTTGGCTCCCGTCCCCACACGCAGGAGCTGGGGGATGGACACAGCCAGGCCGTAACTTGGGAATGGGGACAGCCCCAGGGGCCAAGGGACAACCTGCCCAAAGGGTTCAGCATCACCCAAACCCAGACAGCCCGCTGGTCCCTGCACCCCGTGCCCCCAGGAGAGGCCCAGGGACCTCGCAGGCCTTTCGGGCCAGCCGGGCCCTCTCCCTGGCAGGCGCGGAAGTGGCCCCACCACAGCACTGGGGCCCATCGTGTCTCTGTCCTCCCTGCACCAGCCTGTTGCTCCCTCCGAAGAGGGTCTGGTCGTTAGAAGGGTCAGAGGACCCAGGGAAGGAGCCCCCCCCCAGGTGACTGTGCTGGTGCAGGCGGGGGCCACCGATCCAGGGATCGCTTGGGGCTGACCAGGCCCGCCCCATCCTCCTGGGTCACCTTGGCCCCCTCGTCCCCCGTGTTCCTTCCTTCCAGCGCTCGGCTCAAGTGGGGGTCGCCTGATCCAAGGACTTACCACCCAGGTACTGGGGGAAGCAGGCGACTGAGACTGGGGGGCTTGCTTCCCTGTGCTCGCGATGCCCACGGGGAACGGGGAGCTGGTGCTCCCCGACATCGGCCCACGGAGGGAGCAAGAGAAACAAGAAAGATGGAGGGAAGCCACCCCCACGCTGCATCTGTCCCGCCGCCTTCGGTGCTGCACTGGGTGCGGGAAAGGTGGGTCATCCTGCAGGCTCAGCGCGAGACCCAGCGCGGTCCGGTCTCGTCAGCTTTCGGTCTCTAATGACCTTACTTTCCCCTTTGATTTGCTCACTTCTTGGGGTCTGGCTGGACCCTGCAGGGTCTCTGATTCTGACCAAGGGAAGCCCCTTTAGAAAGATGTAAAATTGGGATGCCCAGGTGGCTCTGTGGTTGAGCAGATGCCTGCCTTTGGCTCAGGGAGTGACCCCGGGGTCCTGGGATCCAGTCCCGCGCGGGCTCCCTGCATGGAGCCTGCTTCTCCCTCTGCCTGGGTCTCTACCTGCCATGACCCTGTTTCCAAACAAGTTCATCTCTGAGCTCTCAGGGGGTTGGAACTCCTGTATAAGGATTGTGGGGGTCGCCACTCAACCCCTAATAACCCCAATACGTTGAAATCTTAAGCGATTCCATTACTGTGTTCGTTAAATTCTTTGGAAGATACTTTCCTTAAATAAATTGAATGCTTTTTTCTTTTCTTTTCTTTTTTTTTTTTTTGCTTTTTTCTTCCAATGAAAATAAATTAACATTCTTCTAGTTAAAATGAATTTCCCGTATTTCTCAAGAGCAGGTTTCTGTTTGTGATCAAGAACTTTTTTTTCCCCAATTCATATTTAGAGGGTTTTTTAAATTATTATTTAATGTATTTTCTAAAGATTTGAAAAATGTAATGTTTGGATTTTTTTTTTTTACAGCAAGAAGAAAAATACGCCTCTGACAGATTGCAACAGATTTCACCTTGAGGCCATGTAGGCTTTAGGGATATTGGGACTGAGGTATTGTTTCTGCACTTCGCTCAGAGGGAAACCTTGGGAGAGAAATCAGATGTAACAAAAGCACATCAGCGGCATAGATTGGCTCATGCAACTGTTTCATTATTATGGATGATTTCTAGAAAAAAAGTGGATATTCACTTTATGGCTTCTTTCAGAAAACAAAGGTACTAAATGTGTGTATTTCTGATGGTTGAAATAAAGAAACAGAAGGGACGATCCCCTGTGTCTCCAAAATCAACCACCAGCATTCGGACACAGCGTGACCCCTTCTTGCACCTGCAGGAAAGGAAGCAAGTTCAATTCTCATCCTCCCATGATCCGGTCACCAAGCCGCCGGGATTGGACGTCCCTCTCCGTTCATGCGTTGCGTGCAAGAGGTGTTTCTCTCTGCATTTGACCGATTCCCTCTTTATGGTTTTAATGCTGTATGTAAGGAACTCTTCTTGTTGTAGGTCTCTGACCACATGTTATTTAAAAATCGTATTCATGAAGCCATTTTAATGACACGCATGACTATTCACCTACCGCTGAAGGAGAGGAGAAGGATGTAACCACTGCAGGAAACCGAATTTGACTTCAGAAGGAAGCCCGAGAAGGGATCTCTCAAAGGTCCAATGTCCATCAAATTATCCGTAGCGATTCGCTCTAGATTGAAATATTTTACATGAGTTCTTTGCATGTTTACTTTTTGCCGATGTTCTGTCCTATGCTTCTTTCCTATAAATTGCACCGTGTGATACACAGTTGAAAAAGAACAAGAAACAAACCAGAAAGGGAGAGAGGACAGGCTCGCGTTTCTGCAAACACCTGTTTCGTTGGTATGAAAGAGAGCGTCTTGGACGGCGCCAAACAAAAGATGCGCGAGAGGAGACACTGCCCTTCTGGCTGCCCAGGCTCTGGCTGCAAGAGGCACAGAAGCAAAGTGGCCCCTGGTGGTTCCCACAGATGCCTGCAGCACCTTCCATCTCTCCTGGTCCTCGGCGACATGGCCTTGATGCTCCTCAACCAAGAAGTGAGGGCTGTGCCTCCGGCAGCGGAGCTGGACAGAGGGCTCGTGAGTCTCTGGAAAAGAAATGTTATGGATGCTGTCTGACTCCTGGGCCTATGACAGAGATGGTGATGCAGGGGGCACCTGGTCCCTGGGATCCTAGCACTTGGCCTGAAAGCCAGAGAAAAGATGTCCCAGTGTCCCGAGGCCCGCCCGTGTGACTATAGGCTTCTATAAAGGCAGGAAGGCCATTCTTGAGTGTCCCTCCAGCCCATGTGCCCCTGGAGGGTCCGGGACCCCAACTTCTGGGCTTTCTTTGGGCCCGAGACCCTAGGCATTGTGGGTGTGAAGCAAGCCACCCTGCTGCAGCCCCCTGGCTTCCTGACGGAGTCTGTGAGCACGACTAGTGTTGCTGTTTCACTGTCCGGACTCTGGGGTGGTGCGTCACACAGAAATACAACCCGCGCACGTAAGTCAAGCTGGATTAAGAAAAAAGGAATTCATTGATTGATATCAGTCACTTATCCTGAAGCTTCCTTCCAGTGCAATCTCCACAGCC
>NW_023331391.1:0-49464 GCF_011100685.1 Canis lupus familiaris
TCTTCTTCGAGCTCTGCTATATTTCTCATCATTCTATAATGTATAGCTGATATCTTAGCAATAATGATACTGGGTTCAAATACAGCTTCAATGTAATATGACCACCATATCCACTTAAACATGACCTTTTGTTATGTTGCACATATTTTATGTAACACAATATTATTAGATATAGTAGGAAAATACAAATGTAGCTTCCTCAAGCATCATGTGCTAGTACCCAAGTTAAATAAAATACAGAACAATTATCATACTTTCTGATCCATTGCTTATCAAGAAATATTTACTTTTATATTACCTATTATTAGGAATTTACTGATTACCTATTATTAGGAATGTAATTACATGTAAAATATATGTAATATTGTGTATATATACATATGAGTGTGTGTGTGTATATTATATATATATATTATATATGATTAGTAAAGCAGATGTAAATTCCTGCCCATGCAGGCCTTATATCCTAGGTTGAAAACTGAGACATGCACAATAACTTTTTCTAGAATGTTCGAAAAGGACATAGTGTCAGCAAGTTGACCTATAACACTTTTGGATGATCATTTTGTTGGATGAGTTCTTTTTACCATTTTGATTATTTTGGTCTCGTCTAAAACACAAGGATAGCACACTATCACTTGATATACAAAAATATGCTTGAAGTATATTTTTTTCTGCACAAATACAGTGTGGTTCCTCTACCTTGTAGTCAAAATTCTCCATAGAAGAGTTCTCAGAATAGAAAACATTGCATTGAGGTTACTTAGCATCTCATCTGTCATACTTACGTAGACTTAAAAGAGGGGAAAGAACATACACAATGTCCTCAGAAGACAGCAGTCCACCTTTCAGCTATTTGAGAAATAGAATTATTATAAACTTAATAAAGTATTCTGCAGTTATATATTCCAACTAGCTTAAATTATTCATTTCATATCCTAGTACTTCCCCCCACATATGCCACTTTATGGTTTTAAGCTAGTTGATTTATAAAAATGTCATCAACATAGTGCAAATTAATGATTCCAGCGATACACATTTGCGATACCTTAGGTATGTGACAGGCAATTAAAAAAAGTTGTATTGATTTGTCTAAAATGTTAAATGACATAATAGCCATACAGTAAAGTATTGAATAATTTAAGTAAATCAATGTTTTCTGAATTTTGTAGGAGTACAAACTGTCTTGGGTGCTAAAGTAAATCAATATAATAAAATAAATATGAAGCAGTTTATAATGACGAATGTATGGGTTGATAATAACCAGAGGTAGAATCTGATTTAGCCATTGTAACAAACAACTTCCAGGCATCTTTTGTGCACTATTCCCATCAGAAAACATGGTATTATATAGTCAATTGATTTTAGCACTTAAATAGCTTTTCATTTGCAAGACACCTAGCCTCAGTATAAGCTAAACCTTTCCCAGAGTGTCATTAGTTATGGCTTGATTTAGAATGATAATACATATTTACTACCATTACAGCGATTTTGTGTGTTTTATGTGGTCTGTAAATAATGTTACATTTTATGAGGAAATGAGAAATGTTCATTTGTTGTTCTCCTATATTTGCAAGATTTAGGATTTAGCATTTTTGTACTTTCACGGATCTCTTTTTACCCTCATTTCCAATGGTAAATCCAATGAAAAATATTTATTTTCATGTAGCTAGGTCTGTATGCATTTTTTAGTTTCCCATTTTATTTAGAAAATAGAAGCATAGTATTATATGCGTATGTAGGGACATGTTTCTCCTACATAGTGTGTCTTTGTGGTTTACTACAATTTGAAGACTAATGAAATCTTTGGACCCTTTCCATAGGAAAAAAAAAGAAAATTGAATGTAGACATAAACACAATGCTATATATAATTTAAGAGAATTCAGATTTATCCCGAATTCTTTTCACATTCATACACAAAGAGTAACAATTAAAACATGGAAAACAGCCATAATTGCAGTGCTGGAAACTTTAAATACTTCAAAGTTGTAGCTAGACTTAAAATGATGAATATAGATAATTGCTATAAATACTTTGCCCGTAATTTGTATTATCCCTTCACTATTAATTCAGAAAAAAGAAAATTCCCCAGGAAAGGGCAACGATGTGAGAACATCACTGAGAAAAGATAGGAACAAAGGAGTCATTCCTGAAATAGGAGATCCAGAGTGGACAAAGGACTAACACCCAAATTACAGAAAAGGAAATACACACACACATCTCATTGAGACCTGCTAGAAAATCATGGTGGATTAGGTATGGGCCATGTTGCCAAACGGAAATTGGATGGATTATTTTATACTGACCTTGGTAAAATGATTTGGACTCTGATACAACCCTCTTCTGCAAACTGGGGATATAATATGATTTATTTCGTGCATCTGATGGTTAATTCCATACAAAGTATTTAGTTAAATTCCTGGCATACATTTGGTAGGAAGATTGTGACTAAACTCAGAATGTGCTTTCATTTCTATACCAATTCTGTTTGTTATACGAGTTGTTCTGAACTCAAATGTGGGACATCTTGGAGATAGGGAAAAGCCTTAGAATGTTTGTTTGGAGGGACAACCAGGCTAATCAGATTTTTTATCCCTCACTTATCATACTAAACAGTAGGCAACAGAAACATCTACCCTAAGGGAAGGAGGGAATAATGAGGACCCTTTGGCCAGAAAGCAGAAAAGAACCCTGTGCAAGAGACACAGATTAATCAAAAGGTTCCATGCTCAAAGGTCCAGTCATAGATAGGCATACCATCTGGAAGTATATATCACCACACATGCAGCACCAGACCTGGAGGCAGGGTATAGTAAGCTATATGTAGTACTCTCAAAACAACCTAATGGGAATCTCAGATTCAAAACAGGAATATAAAACCAAGAATCAGCAAAATGTTCAGAAAAGATAATCTCGTAAACCTAAGAGATCAAATTCATAAACAGGTAATAATTTTTCTATAACAAAGTTAATGTATAAAGCAGCAGATAAAAATATTAAAATAAATATATAAAAAACAAGACTGATATGAGAAGGCCCTGCATCCATAAGGTAACATACTAGAGATTTTTCAAATGAAATATTTTATTTTAGGAAAAAGAAAAAAGAAAAGCTCAATATTGAACTGAATAGGAGAATGAGAGGAGAATGAAAAGAGACACTTAATGAGCAGGCAAATAAAATGGGACCATGTTCCCAGGGAAAGGGCAATGCAAAGGGAGATAAAATCATGAATGAAGAGTTAATAAGTATAGAAATCAAATATAACTTCTCGAAGGAATGAGCAGAAGGCAGGGTAAGAAAGGTGAAAAGAGGAAAGTGTCACTCATTTTTAAAAACATACAGAGAAAAGTTAAAATGCTGACTAAAAAATACCAATAGTATAACTATGACATTTTTAAGGAAAAAATGTAAATAAAAGCATAAAATATTAGTGTAAATTAAATCCTCAACCCTATCCATGAACTCGAGACTCATAAAACCAGCTTCTCATTTAACAGCTCCATTTGCATGTCTGATAGATATCTCAAATACAGCTTGTTGAAAACAGAACTCCTGACTTTATCTCCATATAGACAAAATCTCTCCATCAGCCCTCTACATCTCAGTAAATGGAAACTCAATGGTCGGCGGCTAGAACAAGGATCTTAAATGATCTCTGACTCTTCTCTGTCCTTCAAGTGTATATCCATTCCAACAAAAAATCTAATTCGGACCTCATTCCAAAATATAGGCAATATCCTACCAATTCTCAACACCTCTATCACTTGTGCCTTTTTTCTAAGCTACCATTTTTGCTTACCTGGATATTTATTTTACACAAATCTCATATTAGCCATTCTAAATCTAAATCTGCCCAAAACCTTCTAAAGACTCTTCATTTCACTCTAAATTAAACTCAAGTCTTTTAGAGCTTGCTGGTTTCTACATGGTTTGGCCTTTAGCCACATTTCTGACCTCATCTCAATTATCTTCATCCTACCTGGCCTTTTTGTGTTTTTGACCATGCCAAGTGCCATTTACTTTTTTCATAGCTTCCGAATTTGGTTTTCGGTCTGCCCCAAATTTACTTTGCTCATCTCTTGGCTTCACTTGACAGGGATCATGAGTAAGTTCCAGACATCAATGGATGTCCTTCCCTTCTAAAATCCATAGCCTTGCCACTGTCATCTGTCTCAAATATGATGGAATTGATTTCATTATGCCCTCTCATCCTGTGTAAATAGGTGATCACAGGAAGCCTAAACCTTCATTTTACTAGGCATCTTATGCATTCCAATCTACAAATTGATTAAATCTTCCTTATTCTCATCACTTTAAGCCTTCCCCAATTCCTGAACTCTTTCTATCATGCCTTTTGAAATGACCAATCATCTGCAAAATCCACTTTGTCTTCATATTTTCTCTGAACACCCTTACTCCTTTTGTTCCAATAAACCTGCACTCTGCCTGAGAGGTCAGTGCTTTTACATAGTCTTTATACATAGAAACTGTTCTCTATGCCACTGAAAAGATGTTGAACCGTTGGGTCTGGATATAAAAAGGTGTGTTTCCTGTTCTTCATTCCATCCTTAAAACTATTATCTCCTGCATTTCCCTAAAACTATCTGCATTTAAAATTCTTGTTAGGGCAGCCCGGTGGCCCAGCGGTACAGCGCCTGCCTTCAGCCCAGGGCATGATCCGAGAGACCCAGGATTGAGTCCCACGTCGGCTCCCTGCATGAAGCCTGCTTCTCCTTCTGCCTGTGTCTCTGCCTCTCTCTCTCTCTCTCTCTCTCTGTGTGTGTCTCTCATGAATAAATAAATTTTAAAAATCTTAAAAAATAAAATAAAATTCTTGTTATTACTTTATATTTCCAATTATGAAAATTATTGTGCAGTTTCCCAATACCTACATTATTAATCCTTATTTTTGGATGACTTCAGTTCCCAATTCACTGTCATCCTGTTTACTGGTTACCTGTCTTTTTGGGATTTCAGTATGTGTATAGATGATCCTTCCAACACCTTCACTTCTGACACCTTGAGTCCTCTCCCTTGATGTTCCTATTCTTCACCCTACAAAAGCAACTCACCACAATCTTGTCCTTAGATTTCTGCATATCTTTCATCTCAATTTCAGGCATTTCCTTCTCTGATCCTTGCCAACTAGCATTTGAGGTCACTTCTTTCAAGATCTAGGCTCCAGGGACATCTGGGTGGCTCAGCAGTTGAGCATCTGCCTTTGGCTCAGGGCATGATCCCAGGGTCCGGGATCAAATCCCACATCCGGATGCCTGAAAGGAGTCCGCTTCTTCCTCTGCCTATGTCTCTGCCTTTCTCTGTGTGTATCTCACGAATAAATAAATAAAATCTTAAAAAAAAAAAAGGATCTAGGCTCCAAGAATCTCTCTACACCATAGGGGCTACAAATGTTACTGCATTTCCACTGCCTCTTACCTATTGGTGTCCTCTTGTCTTTAGCCATCTTAAATACCATGGTCAATCAATATAATGTTTCTTTTACCAATTCCTTGTCTCTCCCCTCTTTTTTTTTTTAATTTAAACTCACTTGGAAAAAGCACCACTTCTGAGTTAAACCCAATTGTCTACATTTATTTCTGCATTCTTGCAACTAATCAACTTACTTATGTGATGGCACAAACCTTAGGAGCTTTTAGGCTGTCCAACAATCACACAACTCCAGGTCCTTCATCTCCACTCTCCTAGATGGCTCCTTTACTGTCTTTGCTCTCCTCAAAAATTCTAGCTCTCCTTCCTCCCTTTTCCCTAATTTCAGGAGATGTCCTGATTTACCCTTTGCTGGTTTAATTTCAACATTAAAAAAATGTTCTACAGAATCCCACTACCACACATACCCACTCTCAGGATCTGCACCTTATGTACTCTCTTTCCAACTGTTACTTGAATCAATTGTCAAAGTACTATACCAACTGAATCTGTTTATTTTCTAGATAGAATCTCCTCTGTCCATTTAAGTTTTATGCTCTAGCAATTTTTTATTCTTCCTTCCTTACTCTATATTTTGTGCAATTTTATTCTCAGGAATATAACACACACACAGTTCCTTTCTACATACTAAGAAACAAAACAAAATGAAATGGATAATACAAACTAGCTTGATGCCATTTCTCTCAGGTCCCACACAAGTTATTTTCTCCCCTTTAAAAATATCATCTTTAAGTAGGCTCCACACTGGGAGTCAAACATAGGGCTTGAACTCACAACCCTGAGATCAAGACCTGAGCTGAAATCAAGAGTTGGATGCCTAACTGATTGAGCCACCCAAGTTCCCCGCAAAATATCTTATTTCTCTTAAATTCACTCAGATTTAGCTCTTCGAGTCACCAAAATATGGTTTCAAGGGCAGGGGGAGCCAATATTAGGGATATTTTTACAACATATCCTTCAAAAATAATTTATGAACTGGAAAGGATACAAGTAGATTCAAAGTTTAAAGGAGTAATAGAGACAAGGAAGAAGTTTTAGCATTGGAATAATCTACCTCTCTCATCATACTTGTCCAGGCCTATTGTGAAGCACATTACTTGGCTTATGTCAAACATCACAAAAACAGAATAGTATTTGAGTTTTTACATTTATTTATTGTACATTGTTCTTTAGGGGCTTTGAAGAAAAAAATGTGGGTATATTATCAAAATCAGCTAAGAAGTCAGGTGAAATCCTCATTTAATTAAATCATGCCCAGGTAGACAGATTGATGAATATGTGTGAATTTATACAGAGATAAACAAAAAAAGTTCTAAAGATTGATCAAAAAGTTTCATATGAGGTCAAAAGATTAAAAATGTATGACAAATAGCATTTTAAGTATAAATATGTAACTTCATTCACAATGCACACAAATGCTCCTCTCCACTGCTCCACTGTTCAGTTGCTTTGTGTTTCCAACAGCCCAGTCTCCCAAAGTCCAGCTATTTATTAACATAAAGCCATCAATCAGAAAGTTCTACTATCACTTGAGAATGAAAAACGTAGCTCCAAACCACATTTATTTACATATAAAATACATCTTGCTTTTCATGCTGTCACAGTCATGGGAGAGATTGTGATATTTAGTCGATCGTTTTAACTTAGTTCTATTGTTCAAAATTCTCAGAATGTAACACTAACTTTGTAATATGCAGTATGGTGAATAATATCATATTAAATACGTCAATGACAACAAAAAATTAAAAGTAAAAATAAATGAATTTATAACTTACACTTTTACTTATTATAGATAAAAAGAAAACTGTATTATTAAAATACTTTTGTCTTCCCAAATAGTTTGGGAGTTGGAAATAGTCCTGGTAAATATTCTCATTTGTAAAGCTCTAGTCTTTATTCACATCTCTGTATGTTTTTTGTTGTTTTAAATGGAAGTGGATTGGGAACACATTTTAAATTTAATTTTCCTCTTAAAATCACAGCAAAACTATAAATCCCAACAAAGTTAGAAAATATGTAAAAAAAAGTAACATTTTTACTAACATTGGTTATAGGATTATAGATACATTGACAAAGGCCAGGAAGACTGATGCAATTATCTATGGGAACTAATTAGACAACTGTCTGATAAATCTTTTAATTGAAAGGCACATTGAGTTCCCAGACATAAACACATAGACATGAGTTTTCAAAGTTTTTTTTTGAGTTTTCAAAGTTCTGATGAAAAATGCATAATTCTAAAAGATCTACGTTTTGAAAAATACACAAAAAAATTGGACAACCATCAAACTTGTACTGACAATACAACTTGGTACAATAAGAACTCAGTGATAACTGTTAAATGTTAAACAACTGGCCAGGTTGCAGTTTCCTATCATCTGAGAGATCCTGAAGGACAAACCACAAACACCAATACACAGATGAGAGTGTTCAGGTTTAATCTCTATGTCCAGATAGGCTCTCCATCTGGGTTCATTTGCAGAGGAAATTGATGAAAAGTAAAAACACTAGAAACCTCCTTTTTCTTCTTCTTTTTTTTTTTTTGGCTAAAAAATGTATTGTCAGGTTGTAAAAAGATTTTATTTATTTGAGATAGAGATTGAGAGAGAGAAAGAGCAAGAGCCAGGGAGCAGAGGGAGAGGGAGAAGCAGGCTCCCCACCGGGCAGGGAGCCTGACTCTCAGGGCTCCATCCCAGAACCAGGAGATCATGACCTCAGCCAAAGGCAGATGCTTAAACAACTGGGCCACCCAGGTGCTCCTAAAAATGTTTTGTTGCAGAGACTACATGTCTGCAGAAGCCTGTGAGTGTTCTATCCCAAAACTGCATCAGGAAAACTTTAGCTGCAAATGCTCTGTAGATCTCATAAAGGGTACAGAAGACAACAGAAAAGGAAGGACCACTTAGCACAACAAATTTCAACTGTGAAGGACATAGGGATTTGTCCTAGAAAGCAGTACAGGGCTGATATGGATTTACCAGGGGATTTACCTCTCTGCCTTTGCCTAAAGGCTTCATAATTCTGACCAAGCGAAATAGGATAATAGCTCTTGAGCAGTTGTTCAGTGTTTTATTTCTGTTTACCCTTTTTCAAATTGTATGTTGTATTGCGATTGCCTATGTTAACCAAACCACTGCATATTTGGCATGGGGAGGGGAGTGTGTACAGATAAGCTGCCTTTGTTTTTTAGTTTGTTTGTTTTTTTTAAGTTCAGTTTATATATGGTCAGACCACTTGGTACTATAATTGACCCTGAAAGAGAAGACCACACATTAGCTAGAAATCCTGGGATGGGTGACAGAATGGAAAGAACTTTGTGAATTTTGCGTGTGAAAAGAAAGATATGCAAGTATTCTTATCTTTTCAAGAGCAAGAACTGTGGCAGAGACAGCGAGCTGCCCTCTAATAACCTCCTCTCGCAATATAAGAGTATTTTGTTGAGCAATGGTCATCCAGCTAAAGCAAACTTTTCCAATCTCTCTTGCGGCTAAGTATGGCTCTATGCCTAAGTTCAGACCATTGCACTATAAACATAAGAGTTGTCAGGGTTCTTTCCCTAACAGAAAGAAATCCTCCCTCTACATCCCAGCCTTCCTCATCGCTTCACTCCTCATGCATAAATCACAATATCATAGAGGAAACTGGAGTAGACATATTGGACTATGAGAATGAAGCCATGTGTTGAGATAATGGAGCAATGAAACAGAAGACTGACAGTTATGGAGTTGCTTTACCTTATATTTATTGGAGAAACAAACTACCTTTTTTTTTAAAGTAACAATTATTTGGAGTCATTTCTGACTCAGCTAACTCCAGTATCCAAACTAACCTAAGAAAGTATTCTAGGAAAATTAAAACAAGATTCAAATGAAAGGAAGACAAAGGAGGCCCCATGAAGACTGTCTTTTTAGCAATTAATCTAATTACATGTATACACTTGAGAAGTAAGAAGATAAAGATGGCTCTTTGATCAAGATAATGTAGTTCCCAATCAAAAAATAGGTTATAGAAATTGCAATATTTCATATGACTTTTCTATATCCACAAGATATTAACTCCAGGAAAATCACAATACTGTACCAGTAGTTATGGTATGATTACAAAGCAGTCTAACATATGATAATTGTTTTAAGCAGTTGATAAAGTGTAAGAAAGAGAATGAATTGAACCTGAGAGCTTGAACATGCTCCTTCACGTGGTTTAAAGAAAAAGATACATGTTTTCTTACTTGAGACCATCGCTAACCTTAATTATGTAGTTAATAATATGTACATAGCCATGATACTGACTTGTAAATCTCTCCAGTTTGAATGCTGAATGCATTTTAATGAACCCTAACAACAGATTTTTAAGATATAAGTTAATATTATTCTGCTTAAAAATTAGAGACTGTAGGTACAGAGTGTTCAGGTATTTTTTTTCAAGACCTAACTGCCTCCAGAAGCTGGACCCCCATTTATTGCCTGTAAGAACGGACAACAGGATGTGTAAACTCAAATTGGTATATTATGTTTTAATTGCATTCTTTAGAACGATGGTACTAATAATCAAATCAAACAAAACCAGATATTTTAAGGTCTTTCTTTAAAAACCTTTTAAAACCTTAAAATATCTGGTGATTTCTAGAGAACAGGCTATCATTTGGGGATTATGGAGGGAGCCTGTTAGAGCCTATATAATTTATTTTTGCACAATTTAATTTTCTCTTTTACTGTGTAAATATTATCTCTATTGAAACAAAGCAAGGGTGAAACTCTGTGAATACTTTTCCATGATGAAAGTTGTAAAAGTCTGTTGACACCATAATTTTTATAATTAGACCGTATTGTCAGTCATATTTATAATAACTCCTAAGCTTTCTGTTCTACCTTTCATATACAGGAAAAATACATAGATTAAATTATGATCTAATTTATAATGATGCACTTAAATGATAGGCAAATCATAATTTTAAAGGCATTACAAATTAAGAGGTGTAATATACTAAAACTACTGCTCACATATTAATGGAAAAAAAGTACTTTTTTAAACAGAGAAAGGAACAAATTAATCAAAGACTGATTCCTGCTGTAAGTTGGTCTCTCAAAATAAAAAAGAAAAGTCTTCCACTAAGCGCCCTGAAAAACGACTAAGGCCAAGGTTCATAACAATGGCCAAGCATTGGTCATGTCAGGCGGGAGGCCGTCCCCTCCCCTCCTAGGGATGTGCACGGATGTAGCTGCTGGACTCGCCCCCCAGGCCTGGTCATGTCAGGCGGGGGTGGCCCTGCTGCAGCCCCGGGCCCCGCCTCGGCAGGTGCTGGCAGGTGTCAGGGTGCCCCGGCCCCAACAGGGGGAGGCTAGCAGAGCCTCCGGGCTGCGGGCTCCAGGACAGAAGAGCGGCCCAGGCTCCCCCGGGTCCCTGCTCGGCTTCCTGGTGCTGCCCCGGGGGAGGCGGAGAAGCCCCCCCGCCCCCCCGCAGCCCGCCAGGCCCCGCCAGGCTCCTCCTGGGAGCACCCGCCGGCGCTCTCGGGCCTGCCCCGGGGCTGGCCTGTGGCTTCTCTGGGGACGCAGCCCTCAGCGGGCCGCCCTGCGCGGGGAGACCGAGGCCGGCCCGGGCGCCGGGGCCCGACAGCCCGCCCCGCCCCCCCGCCCGGACCAGCCCAACGACCCAACGGCCGGCGTCCTGCGGGCGCGAGGGGCCCCTGGAGCAGACGGGGCGGGGGCGCGGAGCCTTACCTGCCGCGGGAGGGGATGCGCCGCGGGGAAGACCCTCGGGAGCCCCGCAGGCAACCGCGGCCTCTCGGGGAGCCCCGCCCGCTGAGCCGGGCCCTCCTGGGGGGTGCAGGGCCCGCCTGGGGCCTGACCCGGCTGCGCTCCGGCACCTGCGGGTCGCGTCGAGGGCGCTGCCTGGCCCCCCCCCCCCCCCCTCCCGTTGGACCCCGCGGCGCCCTGCCGCACCTGCGCACTGCGGGGGGGGGGTGCGCGGGGCCACAGGAAGCGGCCGAGCCCCGGGTCCCTGCACCCGCACCTGCACCTGCGCACGCCCTCCTCCGCGTCTGAACCCTGGTTGGCAGCTGCCCTCGGGCCCCCGTGCGCCCCCTCCCGGGTGCACCTGCTGCGGGGGGGGGAGAGAGCGGGGCGGAGGACCTGGCGCCCCGCGCAGCCACACGCAGGGACAGTGACTGCGGAAGGGCAGGTGTGAGGAGCTGCAGGGGAGCACCTGCAGGGGACGAGGGTGCACGTGGCCGGAGGGCTCCCAGGAGCATCTGCGCCTTCCTCGGGCTCGCCCGGGGCCCCCAGGACCAAACGGCTTCCATCACCCCCTTCCGTCCCTCGCAGGGCTTGAAGGGGTTGGAGAAAGATTTTTTTCCCATGCTGTTTGTGTGCATAAAGTCCTTTTTCCCTTTTTTTTTTTTTCTTCCAGAACCTTTCACAGTTCGGCTTTGGCGAGTTCCACACCCCACCCCAGCCCACCCGGTGTCCGAGCCCGCCCCGCCGCCCGCAGCCCCGGAGCCCTCCCGCCCCGTGCACCCTCCTCCCCTGCAGGTGCTCGGACACGGGGTCGGGGACTCGCCAAAGCCGAACTCTGGAAGGTTCTGGAAGAGAAAAAAATAGGGCTTTATGAGACAAACAGCATGGGAAAAGATCTTTCTCCAACCCCTTCAAGCCCTGTGAGGGACGGAAGGGGTGATGGAAGCCCTCAGGTCCTGGGGGGCCCGGGGGCGGGAAGCAGCAGATCTCACCCACTCTCCGGGAAGACCGCTGAGCGGACCCAAGAAGACCACGAAGTGACCAGAGTCTGGGACGAGCTCGTTTCCAGGAGGTAGAAGACCTGCCGTGGAAGTCCCTGGCCGTCCCCGTCCTCCCTGCTGTCCCTTTATCGCGGCCACAACGGTTTATGTTCTTTGTTCCCTTTTATTATTTTTTAAAGATGTTCTTCATTTATTCATGGGAGACACAGAGAGAGAGAAAGAGAGGCAGAGACACAGCAGAGGGAGAAGCAGGCTCCATGCAGGGAGCCCGACGTGGGACTCGATCCCAGGTCTCTGGGGTCAGGCCCAGGGCTGAAGGCAGGTGCTAAACCGCTGAGCCACCCGGGGATCCCCTTTGTTGTCATTTTAAAAAAAGTTTCCTCTAAGTTTAAGAAACAAAACAGAACACTGTGTGGCTTAAAACCCCACCGACAACTCTTTGGGGGGTCCCGAAAGAAGCAGGCACCTGGGCACCCATCACTCTTCTGTCCGTGAGATCCCCAGATACGGTCTACTCCAGTAGACCTGGTGTATCCAGTCGTTTACTCTGGAGTATGATGATATATTCACACACAGGAAAAAAAATTCAAAGTAGGAAACATGATTTGTATACAAACATATTTGTGTACAAAAAGTGTACATCAGTCTATTTACAAAGCAGATTCCATCAAAGGGATAGATGGCTCAGCCCCCCCCCACCCTGTATAAAAGATATTAGCCCAAAGGACTACAGAACCCAGAATGTATCACTCTGAAACCAGAAAGGACCCAGACATTAAAAGAAACGGAAGCGAAAAATGATACAGTGATTCACGATTTGTAACCTAAATTAGTCACCGAGGTCAACACAATTTATAAACATTGCATACTGGTGATAAATATGGTAATGATATCAATGATGTATTAGATGGAATAATTGTTTGCTAAGGACATCTCAACTCGTAGACTTGTGGCCGCTTTAAACCTTCACATACTTTTCTGAGATTTGCCTTCCTATGTTTTGATTTGAATTTCATTCCTTTTGTTAGAAATAGAAGGGTAGCATCTGCTTAATTCATCTAAATACAGTTCAGATAGCACTGGCCATCAGTAACGTGAATTTTTAAGGCGAAATAATTTATCATTCTTCCGTTCACTTTGTTTTTGTTCTGTATATATGACAATATGTCGATCAATATCATTACCCTTTCATGGAAATTTTAATAAAGTTTAGACAAATGAGCAGCTTCAAAAACATTTTAATCCCCCATTTATTCCCTTTAAGGCTGTGTCTAATTTTGTAACTGGCACTTGACAAGGCAATGAGTCTTCCTTCCAGCCTGCTGTTAAAATATTACTTTTGCATGAAATTCCCATTGGAATGATATGCCAAGAAATATGTTTCTAAATTCTTTTTTCTGTGATGGAAAAATTACATAGTTTCAAAATATTTAGCTACTCGGAAGATGAGAAATTAATTTTTAAAGAATCCACATGATATCGAAAAACCAGAATACCATCAATGTCTTGGTGCAAGATGCTCACAGATTTTCGTATCATTGTGGTTTTGCAGACTTCTCATGCAAAATCAGATTATAAACTGTGAGGGGTGTGTGAGTGTTTTTTTTTTTTTTTTAATTTTCGCTTCTTAGACATGCTCTTGGGAAAACAGAAAATGTTCTAATACATGACTGATTGGCATAATCATGCCTTGGACGCTTGTGGCAAAGGCACTGCTATGACAGGGAATGAAGCTATAGCCAGATGGAAATTTAAGGATCTCCAAATTATAACAGAAGTAATTTTAATAAGATGTATTTTAAATAACAAGAGCTAGTTTGGGAGTAGAAAAGCGATAGGCATTTTTTTTCTAAGGGGGCGAAGTAACCAGCTTTCCTGGGAAACAAAAGGACATTTGTTTATCCATTCCACCCCTGTTTGTTTATGGGCAATTTATGTATGATCTGTAGATTTTAGAGATCCCATCACTCCTGACTAATATAACTAGGAGGACTGCAGTATAAAAGGACGAAAGTAGAACAATTAAAATAATGCTCTTCAGGCTGCTCTGGATTACCTAAATCATATCTGAGGCCCCTTATTACAAATGCAGAATCTTGGCCTGAACACAGATCTATAGAATGTGAATATTTCTAGGTAGGAATCCATAAAATATTCATTCTTTATGATTCTTGTGTATTATACCCGTGTACAGGGCTTGATGAAGAGTGTTGCCCCTCCCTATCTGAGGGGTGCATTTTAGTTTCATACAATAGTTACTGAGCGAATGATTTTACATAATATAATATTAATGTAATCTCTCCATGTGGCAGGAATGACTGCAAGATACAGTTCTATGTGAAGAAAAATAAATGTTGCTGGTCAAAGGAAGAGTTAGAGCATATCAGAGTTTATTTGGTGCCAGCACTGCCCTTTTAACGTTACCTGTATTGACTAAACTCTCAAAACTACTAGAAAACTCCTCGTTTTTCAGATGAGGAAACTGAGGCAGGGAGAGAATAAAAAAAAACTTGCTCACAGTCATAAAAAAGCAGGTGGCAGAGGCAGGCTTTAAACTGAGATGGTCTGTCTGCAGACTAATCCTGAGCACCGCACTATGTTATAAAAAAGTTGAAAAAAAAAAAAGGATGGCACTTACCTTAAGGGTCTCGGACTGTGGTTTATGAGCTTTGTTGTGTCACAAAGCCCCTGAGACTCTAACACAGGCTTGGACACCCTCCCCAGAGAAGCGCGGAGACGCAAAGGTACGCACAATTTTGCCTGCAATTTTAAGTGGCTCAGACCCTTTAGAGCCCATCCAGAGATCAAGTTCATAGATCTCAGCTTAGAAATGTGTGCCCTTGGGAGCAAAGTACCTGTTTTGGTACCGGCCTTATAACACATACAATCTGTCTTATTTCTTCCTTTCTAAATTTCAGATTTGGGGCTATATTTACCAACCATTCCAAACTGATACACCGACATATATCAGGGAAATTACAGATTTCCCAAAATACTCTCTCCACAGAGTGGAAGGAACCAATTTGAAGTAAACAGGAGACAAAGGGATTTGGTTTTTTTCAAAGTCAGAAAACCACAGGTAGACCTATTCCTCCTCCTCACCTCTCTCTAAATTCTGTTGTTTCATTCTCTTCCATCTCCATCACTGTCTCAATTGCATTGCCCCTGTCTTCGCTCAGCTCTTCATTTTGTCCAGTCTGGAGACCTGCCCTCTATCAGCTCTCTTTTTTATTGGCAACAAACCTCCCACTCATGTTCCACTCACTGGCTGCTGAGCTTTATAAATATCAAAGCACACTCCCTGCTTGTTTTTGGAAAGTTCTCCTTGGCAGTGCAGGACAGTAGGCCCTGTGGTGGCCACCACAGCCAAGAGTGCCTGGGGCCAAATTCCAGGATTGCTGTTTTGTAACCGTGTGACCTTGGACAGTTCCCTAACTCTCTGGGCATTGGTCTCCTCAGCTTTAAAATGGGTATAATTACAATAATTTCCACTTACAGATGTTGAGAGGATTAAATAAATAATATTTTTAAGTACTTAAAATAGTTTCTAGTGCCTAGAAAGCATGGAATCATGGTAGCTTCTTTACAGAATATGTGCAGTCCTTAAATAAATGACCATACAGGACAAGAAACCGCAAATGGTCCTCTCCACACACGTAGGATGCTAAAGATTGGGAATACAAAATTTATACTTATAATTTGAGGAAAACATGCCCATGTGTTATCCAGGTCTACATACAGGACTATATTTTAAAAACAGGGCTGTCCTGGTAGTTGAAGAGAATTTAGAATTGGAAAATCTTTTTAATCCTAGGGAGAAAGCAGAGTGACACCAATTTTATCTTGCGTGTATCTCAGAATATATAAATCAAAGTACACATTTGTTAAAAACATCATGAAAATGGTTTACTTAATAACCTAACATGTATTTCAAATATGTATACTACAATTTCGTTTTCTAAGTATATAAGTGATATTTCAAACAATCAAGAATAGGGAAAGCCCTAATAGTGATGCTAACTTTAAAATTTATGGAAAATATATGATGAAAGTAGGAAGATTCTAATATCACTATAAGTTGCAAAACAATCTTAATTTAATAATTTGAATGGTAGTTACCAGTTAATAATTAAACTCCCAATATCCAACTTCCTTAAACATTACAATGACTTTTCTTCCCCTAATGGGGTCTACTGCAGGTGAGAACTTTGAGTAATGGAAGGCAGATGAGTCATTTCTACTGCATTCTTCCCTTCCTTCCTTCCTTCCTTCCTTCCTTCCTTCCTTCCTTCCGTCCTTCCTCCCTCCCTCCCTCCCTCTCTTTCTCTCTCTTTCTTTCTCTCTTTCTTTCCTAAGCACAGTGTCTAATCTCTTCAATCTTGAGTAGAGTGACAAGAGGCAAGTCAAATGGAAGAAGAAATACATTAGCTTTGTATTCTCTAGGCTGGGAACATCTGATTGCAGATACAATGAGGAGTGATTTTCTTATTCTCCATGCAAATGAAAGATTGTAAGAGTGATGAAATTGATTTTCAGAAATGTTGTTTGAAAATTTGCATCTTGGTCTATAAGAATGTCTTACCTATTATATCTTACTGCCTCAGTCAAGGTTTCCAAGTTAATATCTTATAATATCTGTACAGCTTATCTTTAAAATCTTAATAGAACTGTTCTCTCTCATCAATTTAAGGATGATCATATTTTGTTTTTTACCTGTGTCCTAAATTCCCTATATTTTATGTGGTCTTCTTTTTTAGGGAAAATCAAAACATAACTGGAATAGAAACTTTTCCTTATGTAGACTTATGGTGGTCTATAAATGACAAATTTCAAAAACATCTCTTTACCCATTGCTACTCCATGGAGATCAAAGATCTAGCCTTTCTTATCTCATTTTCAGGGGGAAATAACACTTGGTCTTAAACTGAGCTTGATCATTTAGGAGTAGAAGTGACAATCATGGTATATTATGTTCCTCATTCCAGTTAATGGCATTTCAATATCATGATATGTGCAAATATTTCCATGACATTTTAATATTTTTTCAGATTACCCAATATGTGTATTTTGATCTAATTCTAAGCATCATTTCAAAGTTTCTTTCCTGAGAATATTACTGATTTTTAAGGGAAGACCTAAATAAAATATACAATCTCTAATGGCGTCTGGGTGGCCCAGTTGGTTAATCATCCAACTCTTGATGTCTGCTCAGGTCATGATCTTGGGGCCATGAGATCAAGCCCTGCATCAACTCCATAAATGCTGGGCCTGGAGCCTGCATAAGATTCTCTCTGTTCCCCCACCACCTTGCATGCGGATGCTCTAACATGTTCCCTCTCTCTTTCTCTCTCTCTCTCAAAAAAAAAATGCACAATCTTTTTAAAGATAATAAAAATAGAATAGAACTCTCAAGTTATACTAACTATAATTTTTACTTGCTTTTATATTTTTCCTTAGTTACTCTGGAAAAATGAAAACAAAAATTAAACAAAGTCTAATAAGCAAAATGCTTCATTTCCTTAATTTTTTATATGTATCATTTTACATATACCACTGAGAAAGAAAAATCTTGCCAATTAGAGTATGACATGCCATCCATTATAAGACTCAACTTAATGTCACAGAAGTTAAAAATGTAAAAACATGTGCAGTTGATAAATTGATAGAATATTGCATTTTTAAACAATTATTAACTAATGACAGTTCCCAGATCATTTTCATGAGTTGTCTTAATGGAAATCTTGGCATTGCAAAAATACATTAAATATATTTTTAAATGTTGGAAAATAAACACATATCTATCCTATTAAATCTTATTGAATTACTTGATCTTTTTAAAATATATACAAATATTGTTTAATGTCTTATAGTCACCCTCCAGTGTTATAGATAGTAATTTCACTGCCCCAAGAAAATATGCCATCCTTTGCTTATTCAATCTGTCCATCTTCCTGAACTGGGAACCACTGATTTATTTACCATAACTATAGTATTAACATTTGCAGAATGTCAGATTATTGGAATTATAGAGTTTTTTTTTTTCAGGCAGGATCCTTTCACTTAGCAGTAAGCATTTTTAATTTACCCATGTGTTTTTGTACCTTAAAGTTCTTTTTAAAATTTTTATCAAGTAATAGTCTGTTGTATAGGTATACCTCTGTTTATTCATCCATTCACCTTTGAAGGACATCTTAGTTTCTTCTAGTGTTTGGCCATTATGAATAAAGCTTCCATAAACGTTTGCAGTCAGGTTTATGTATGTGCAGAATTACTCAAGCAATTTCAAATTACTCAACCAATTTCCTAAGAGTAGTATTGCTGTATATATAGTGAGGCTATGCTTACTTAACTTTGTAAAGCTGCTAAACTGTCTTCCAAAGTGGCTGTTTCATTTTGCATTCCTACCAGCAGGAAATGAGAGTTTATGTTGCTCCACATCCTCATAAGCATTTGGTATTGTCTTTTTTTCCTAATTTAGCCATTCAAATGTTTTAGCATATCAGTGAGGTTTTAATTTGTAATTTCCTAATTGAAAAAACTTTGAATATCTTTTCATATTACTGTTTTCCACTCATATATCTTCCTTAATGTATAATTTTAGAACATTTACTTTTTATTTATTTATTTATTTTTATTTATTATTTATTTATTATTATTTTATTAGTGTTCAATTTACTAACATACAGAATAACCCCCAGTGCCCGTCACGCATTCACTCCCACCTCCCGCCCTCCTCCCCTTCTACCACCCCTAGTTCGTTTCCCAGAGTTAGCAGTCTTTACGTTCTGTCTCCCTTTAAAAAAAAAATGGCTCTTTATTTCCTTATTCCTGAGTTTGAGGAGTTCTCGATAAATTTTAGATAGAAATTTTTTTATTAGATGTGTCTTTTGCAAATCTTTTCTTCCAGCCTATGACTTACTATCTCATACTTTTGCTAGTATCATTTGAAGATCCATATTTGCAGTTTTTTATTAATCCAGTGTTTAAAATTTTTGCTTATTAATTATGCTACTATTACATCAGAAAACTCACAAAGCCAAGGTTATGAAGACTTTCTTCATTAAGTTTCACATTTTCATCAGGAAATTTTATGCTTGTGTAGTTTTTGCTGCATTCAGAACTAGTTTTTGTGTAAGTTCAGTTTCTGTGCATTCTTTTCCATATGGACATCTAAGTATTTCAGCCATTAATGAAAAGCCTATCATTGCTTCATTGAATTACCCTTACTACTTTAGTTGGTATTTATTTAGTTGACTGATTTTATGTTTTATTTTGGTGCTTTCTAATCTGTTCAATTATTATTTTCTTTTCCAGTGTCAAACTATCTTAATAGCTGTAGCTTATAGTAATTCTTAAATATTACGAGCCTTTCAACTTTGTCCTTGTTCAGTATTGTGTTGGCTCTACTAGATCTGTTTGCATTGGGATTGAGTTGAATCTAAAGTCCAAGTTAAGAGAATTGACACCTTAATAATAACAAGTCTTCCAAAACAAAACTATGTAATAAATCTCCATTTATTTAAATCTTCTTTGTGTTTTTTCATCAATATTTTATAGTTTCCACATACAATTCCTATGTACATTTTGTTAAATTCATTATTGTTAAGGATTTCAGTGTTGGAATACTGTGGTAAATGGTATTTTTAGAATTTTTATTTATTTTAGGTATAGTTAATATATAGTGTTATAATATTAATTTCAGGTGTACAAGATAGTGCTTCAAAATTTTTATGTATTACTCAGTGCTCATCAAGATAAGTGTCTTTTAATCCCTTTCACCTATTTCACCCATCCTTCTGCTTATCTCCCCTCTGGTATCCATCAGTTTATTCCCTATAGCCAATGATCTGTTTTTTGGTTTGTATCCCTTTGTCTGGTCTTCATTCATCTGTTTTGTTTCTTAAATTTCATATATGAGTAAAATCATATGTATTTGTCTTTCTCTGACTACTTATTTCACTTAGCATTATACTCTCTAGCTCCGTCCATGTTGTTACAAATGGCTATTGTAGATAATGCTGTAATGAACATAGGGGTGCAGATATCTTTTTGATTTAGTGTCTTAGTACTTTTTAGGTAAATATTCAATGATGCCATTATTAGATCTGTATGGTAGTTCTATTTTAAATTTTTTGAGGAATCTCCATACTGTTTTCCAGAGTGAAAGTACTAGTTTCCATTCTCATCTACAGTTTCTCCACATCCTCACCAACACTTGTTTCTTGTGTTGTTGATTTTAACCATTCTAACAGGCATGAGGTGATATCTCACTGTAATTCGGATTTGCATTTCCCCCATGATGAGTGATATTCAGCATCTTTTCATGGGTCTGTTGTCTGTCTGTATGTCTTTGGTAAAATGTCAGTTCATGTCCTAAATATCAAATTCTAATTGCTTTATTGGAAAGAAAATAGAATCACTCTTTGTATATTTATCCTTTATCCTTCTTCCTCTACTCACTTATGATTTTTATGAGTTCTTAATTCTTTGGGATTTAAAAAAATCAATCAAATTATTTGTGACTAGAGATAGTTTTATCTTCCTTCTCAATCTGCAAATAATCAATTTCCTTTTGTTTGTTTATTTTCTTGCACTAACTAGGATTCTTTATATATCATTGAATGGGACTATAGAGAAAACATCCTCCCTTGTTCCCAGTCTTAGTTGGAAAGGTCCAGTTTCTCACCATTAAACATGAAGTCAGTTTTGCTTCTGTAGATTTTTTTAAATAAAGTTGGAGATATCCTCCTTTATTCTTGCTTCGCTGAGAGGTTTACATAATTGAGATTTTTACACCTTGTGAAATGTTTTTTTCCTGCATGAATTGCTATGGTCATACTATTTTTTTCGTTAGTCTTTGATGGTTTAAAGATTACATTAATAGTGTAGTACATTGATGGATTTTCACATCTTGAAGACTCTGTGTATCTGGAATAAATCTCCCTTGGTCATGGTGTATAATTTTTTATACATTATTAGATCTGATATGTTAATATTTAATTGAACGAATTAATTCACTTTTCTTCTATGTTCATGAGATATGTTAATGTTCCTAAAAAGGTCTTAATCTATAGTTTTTATTCCTTATAGGTATTTATCTTGTTTTGTTGTTAGGATATCACTGGCCTTGTAGAATAAGTTAGGAAGTGCTTTTACTAATCCTATTGACTTAAGTGATTGTTGATAATTGCTTTCATTTTTTTCCCTAAATGGTTAGTTGAGTTGAACTGACTTTCTTAATAGATAAAACACTCTCAAGTTTATCTGTCTTTCTGAGACTTGTGGTATTTGTATATTTCACAAAGTATTCCATTTACCTGAATTACCAGACTTATGGGCACAAAATTATTATTTAATGTATTCCTATGTTATTTATTTATTTTATTTTATTATTTTTTATTTTATTTTATTATTTTATTTTATTTTATTTTATTATTTATTTTATTATTTATTTTATATTTGAGAGAGACAGAGTGAGAGCACATGAGAATAAGGGGGAGGCAGAAAAGAAGGAAAGAGAGAATCTTAAGCAGGCTCCACGTCCAGCATAGAGCCTGACTACAGGCTGGGTCTCACCACCTCGAGATCCTAAAATCAGAGTTGGCTCACCACCCTGCACCAAAATCAATAGTTGGATGCTTAAGGGACTAAGTCACCCAAGTGCCGCCCTTTCTTATCTTTTTTAATCCCATGGTAGATGTAGTATTGGCTTTTATTTATGACATTTGTAATTTGCTTCTACCTACCTTCCTTCTTTCTTCCTTCCTTCCTTCCTTCCTTCCTTCCTTCCTTCCTTCCTTCCTCCCTCCTTCCTTCCTTCCTCCTCTTTCCTCCCTCTCCCTCTCCTCCTTCCTCCTTCTCCTCTTTCTTTTTCCTCTCTCTTCTTTCTTCTTTCTCTTTCTCTCTTCTCTTCTCTTTCTCTCTTCTCTTTTCTCTTCTCTTTTCTCTTCTCTTCTCTCTCTTCTCTTCTCTTCTCCTCTCCTCTCCTCTCTCTCCTCTCTCCTCTCCTCTCCTCTCCTCTTCTCGTCTCTTTTTTTCTTTTTTAGCCTACCTAGAAGATTATCAATTTCATTGATCTTTTCAAAGAAGGAGGTGTTATTTTGGTTGATTTTTCCCTATTTTTTTCTTAATTTGAGTTTTATTTCTGTTCATTTCAAAATTATTGTTTCTTTTCTTCTGCTTGCTTACATTAGTCTTCTTTCTCTGGTTTCCCAAACTGACAGTTTTAGTTATTCCTGTATCTTAACATATGTGTTTTATGCTATAAATTTCTCTCTAAGCACTACTTTTTTTCCTGCATTTGGCACATTTTTAATGAGTTCTATTTTCATTTAGTTAATAATTTTTTGAAATTTTTAACATTTCTGTGACCTGTGTACTGTTAAGAATTGTGTTTTTAGAAATATTTGAGGATTTTCCAGGTGGGCTTCTATTACTAATTTCTAGTTTGACTTCATTGTGATCTAAGATATTTATTGTTTGATTTATACATTTTAAGATGTGCTAAGGTGTGGTTTATGGCCCTATGTAATCTATTTTAGTGAATATTTCATGTAAGTTTGAGAAGAATTATATTCTACTCCTTGTGGATGGAATATTTTTAGGATATTCAATTAGGTAGGTGGATTGATATATTGTTTAGGCCAATTATATCTCTTCTGATTTTCTGCATCTTTGATTTATGAATTATAATATATTATCACTGTTTGCCCCAGATATTTTGATGCTTTGTCCTTAGATGCATATATATTTAGGATTGTTAGTTCTTGGAGAATAAACTTCTTTACTATTTCATAGTACTTCTCTTTATCACTGATAACTGATAATTTTCCTTGTTCTGATGTCTGTTTTGTCTGAAATGCATATAACTAGTCTGACTTTGTTTTGATTAGTTCTACCATAAATATATCTTCATCCATCATTTTACGTCTTATCAACTTCTTTATATTTAGAGGATGTTTTCTAGGTAATATATAGTTGTGTCTTTTTTATTATTTTGACTAGTTCTGTCTTTAACCACTGTATTTAGATCTTTCACATTTAAACTGATTATTAACATATTTGATTGGTATCAACCATATTTGTATCTGTTTTCTATTCCTTCTTTTCACTTCTTTTACTGCCTTCTTATCTTCTAGTTATTTTATTATTCCATTTATGTCCTTTGTTATTATTTCGATTTACTTCCTTTAAAAACTATGCATAGTTCCCTAGAGTTTAGCTAATCTGTGTTAACCTACTAATAATATTGCTCCACTTCATGTGCAGGTAACTTATGATGGATCATTTCCAATTCTTCCCTTTTGTCCTTTATAGATACGCTGTCATTCATTTCACTTATCCCTATACTAATCACCCAATAATACTTTAAACAGTTATATTTTAGATTGATTAAAAATAAACAAATTTTATTTTACCTTAATATTTCTTCTTTGACATTCTTTCTTATTAATATAGATCCAGGCTACTGAACTAAATAATTTTCCTTCTATCAAAATTTAAAAATTAAAAAAAAAAGATCAGCTAGTGATGAGTTCTCTTTTTGTTTGTCTTAAAATACCTTATATTTCTTCTTCTCTTGAAGGATAATTCCACTGGAAATAGAATTCTAGTTTTTTTAAAGCACTTTAAATATTTCACTTTTTATTGCTTATATGGTTTTGGATAATAGTCCATTGTGATTCTTACTCCTTTTCTCTGTAGGTGAGGTATTTATCTTCTATATCTTGCTTTGAGATTTTCTCTTTCATTTAGTTTTTTATAATTTGAATAATATATACCCAAGTATAGTGTATTTTTGTTTGTTTTAACTTGCTTGATGTTCTCTGAGCTTCTAGTGTCTGTGATTTGGCGTGTATTAGAGTATCCTCAGACATTACTCATTCAAATATTTCTTCTCCATTCTTTCTTTCTTATTCTTCTGGTCTCTTAATTAAGCATATGTTACATCTTTTAAAACCATCCTATGGTTCTTAGATGATCTTTTCTGTTTTTTGTTGTTTGTTTTCTTTTTTTTATTTAGTTAATATTTTCTTTGCACTTTAGTTTGATATGTTCTTTACCTATCTCAAACTCAGAAATTCTGTACTCAGCAGTGCATATCTACTTGTAAAATCATGAAAGTCATTTTTCATTTTTGTCTATGTGTTTTTAATTTCTGACTTTTTTACTCTTTTCATAGGGTTTTTATCCCTGTTTCTATTATTTTCTACTCTAAGAATTTTAAACATATTAATCCTAGTCACTTTAAATTTTCTACCATGTAATTCCAACATCGGTGTTTTATATGAATCTGATTCTAATACTTGCTTTGTGTCTTCACGCTGTGTTTTTTCTTGTCTTTTTTGTATTCTTTGTAATTTTTTTTGTTGAAAGCTGAACATGTAGTTTTGGGTAATAGTAGGTGAGGTAAGTAGGACTCTCCTGTGAGGATTTTGTGTATATGATTAGGAGCCTGGCTTTGTTTGATGATTACTGTAGCTATAAATGCCAGAAACTTTGGGCTTTCCCATGTATTTTTTTCAGAGTCTCATGTCTTGCAAACTTTCACCTATAATCCACTATTATTGTATTGGGGTCTTGGAAGGGAAACCCTCTAAAATCTTATGACTAAATCTCATTTTGTGGACCTGTTTCTTTACCTTCTGAACTTCACATATGTTTCTTCTTATATAGTATTCTCTCCTTCTCCCTTTAGTAAGACAAGAAAACTATAGGAAACTGGAATTAGAGGGATAACTTTTACCCAGCTTCAATAATGCTCTGGTAAAGTCTTTTTCCTTGGATGGGAGGTCTTTGTTAATGGAGACAGCTCTGGTCATATTCACAAGGATTACTCTCCCCTTTCACTTGCCAAGGTCGTGAGAAGATCTTGCTCAAATCTTCGCTGTGGGGATCCCTGGGTGGCGCAGTGGTTTGGCGCCTGCCTTTGGCCCGGGGCGCGATCTTGGAGACCCGGGATCGAATCCCACATCGGGCTCCCGGTGCATGGAGCCTGCTTCTCCCTCTGCCTGTGTCTCTGCCTCTCTCTCTCTCTCTGTGTGTGTGACTATCATAAAAATAAAAATTAAAAAAAATCATCGCTTAATAAATAGGTGGGGATCCTCAAGATAAAACTCATGAAAGTTTGGGGGCCTTCAGGAGTATATTGCCCAGAGATTACTCCTGCTCACACAAGACCATGTTCAGCCTCCAGGAATTAAGCAAGTTACTGCATAAATGTTCTTACTAGATTGTGGGTCTGACAATTACTTCTCCAGGTAAACAGATCTTGGCTATAATTCTCTGAATTTTCTTCTCTATCTCTGGATTTAAGATTGTGCTTTTCCCTACAAGCCCAGTTTTCAGATAGGGCCAAGAGAAGTCAAGAGCTTTCAGTTTGTCCTGATTTTTCTTGTTGCAAAGACAGGAGTGACAATGTCTAAGCTCTTTACACATCAGAACTAAAACCAAAAGTTCTGAGCTTTGGGTTTTTAGTGCTAAAAAGAATAAAAAGGCATGAACATTTATCCTATATATACACAGCACATGCCAGAAGCTGGTTATATTTTGACCTTTAGTGTTTTTTCACATGCAAAAATAAAATATCTGCTTGTATGGCCAAGTAAAAATAGTGTCATTATGCATTAGTGTGATTTGATTGACAAATACTGCCAGAAAACTGTTGCAATTTTTTAGCCATGTCTGTCAATAACTTTGAAGATATATATCAAGCGTTTTTTTTTAAGTGAGATCTATGATCCACATGCTCAAGGAGTTTCTTTTTTTTTAATTTTTATTTATTTATGATAGTCACACAGAGAGAGAGAGACACAGAGACACAGGCAGAGGGAGAAGCAGGCTCCATGCACCGGGATCCCGATGTGGGATTCGATCCCGGGTCTCCAGGATCACGCCCTGGGCCAAAGGCAGGCGCCAAACCGCTGCGCCACCCAGGGATCCCCTATATCAAACGTCTTTATAGTATTATGTATTCTGTTAGGACTAGGAATAATATATAACCAATGTAAAAACAAATCTCCCACTTTTATTTTTTTTTTTTAAGATTTTATTTATTTATTCATGAGAGACGAGAGAGAGAGGAGAGACACAGGGAGGGAGAAGCAGGCTCCATGCAGGGAGCCCGACGTGGGACTCGATCCCGGGTCTCCAGGATCACGCCCCAGGCTACAGGTGGTGCCAAACCGCTGTGCCCCTGGGGCTGCCCAAATCTCCCACTTTTCAAGGTGTTACTGACTCATTTGAATTTTTTCTTATGCGTAATTGTGTAAAACAAGTTTCACATATTCATTTGTTAGCAAATATAGATTCATCTACTCTTTGAATACTTATGTTCATTATGTGAATTTATGGCATTAATCTCAGTTGCATTTGTTACTATTTCTTGTACCATTTTCCAATTTGGTAAATTAAATTTTCAAACGATTGAAGCATTTATGTGTTTGAGACACAAAGTACAATGCAATAGTTACAAATGTAAGAAATGTAAATAATAGCATGACAAACATGGGAAAATGAAGTAGCAGTATTATTTGATTGTAAATATTATTTTCTGAGTGCTATTTTCGGAGTATTATGATTAACTTACCTCTTCAGATTAGTGGCATGAACACATTCTTCTATAGTATTAATTTTCCTTTGTAATGACAGCACACCTGAAGAAAACCTAATGGACAACTAAGAATAATCAGGAAAAAAAAGTGTACTTTATTTACTTTTATTGGAATTAAGCAATGTTTTCCTACAAGTTCATATAATTAAGAATAAAATTCCAAAAGGAATATTAAACAGATGTGTTGGAAATATTTGAACTTTTATTTCTAAGGCAGCATAGCACAATAATAAGTCATATATTTAGATAGATAGGTAATAGATGTACCTGCACTCTCATACACATACACACAGAACAAATACAAATTGGTGGGATCCCTGAGTGGCGCAGCGGTTTGGCGCCTGCCTTTGGCCTAGGGCGCGATCCTGGAGACCCAGGATCAAATCCCACATCGGGCTCCCGGTGCATGGAGCCTGCTTCTCCCTCTGCCTGTGTCTCTGCCTCTCTCTCTCTCTCTCTCTCTCTGTGACTATCATAAATAAATAAAAATTAAAAAAAAAACAAATACAAATTGGTCTACAAATTAAAACCTCTATTTACCACAGTTTAGAAGAATAATTGCACTAAAATTGTTTAATTCTTTACCCAGGGAATGATATTAAGTTGAAACACTAAGACATAACCACTTTTTTAGTAAGTAACTGCTTATTTAGTCATATATATTATAAAAATTCATATTACCACACATTTTAGTGACAGACAACAATGTACAATTTGGTTCAATAATGATTTTGCAGGTAAATATGCAGACTTTTAAGCAGAAACTTGTTCTTAGCTAATTTTTAGTAATTTATTGGTTGGAAAATTTGATTTTCAAAAATCTTGACCTTGTTGGTAATAGATACTGAGAAGATTTGAGGTCATGTAGTTAGTTTTGAATGTATTACACACCCATCTGCTTCTCCATCTGGCAGCAGACACAGAAGTGTTATGTACATTCTTCTCACCAACACCCCAATTGTTAGCTTCCTGCTGATAGCCTTAGTGTAAGCCTCATTGGGTAATTATTTCAGGCAGAAAACAACAACCCACATGTTCAAGAATAATCACTAGTTCAATTAACTAACCAGAAGCAGCTGATATTTTAGTGTCCACGAGTAGAAATGATTTCAATTTCAGCAGCACTTCAATGAAAATATTTAGATAGCAGATGTGCTATTTAGTACCTTCAGTATGTGGAAAATAAAAATAAACATGACATATATAACAAAATAAGTTGATAGTAGATGACTAGGTTTTTAAAAACTTATTATTTCTCTTTAGTACTTAATTTTAAAGTAATGTAAAAGCACAAAACATATGATGTGCTAATCAACAATGTTTTTAAAATCTGCATTAAAAAGTTTCTTTATCAAGTCACTAATCTGACTAGTATCAACATACATAACTTACTTTAAATATTGTCTGTAGTTTATTAAAAATCTAAAAACATCACACATATTTATACTAGTGGGTTTAAATATAGAAATTTTTTACAAACATGGTCTAATATATGTATTTGAGTATTTCACTCTTAAAGTATTTTATGAAATATGATTTTTTGAAAATCTGAATTGGTTTGCCATTGAAATATGCATTTCTAAATAGAAAATTAAGCTGTTAATGTTGCTGAGCTTTTTGTTTTAAAAAGATGTTCTTTCCCCCTATATAATTTTCTCAGGAACTCAAATAGTAGACATCTGTTCTTTTTTTTTAAGTTTTTATTTAAACTCCAGTTAGTTAATATACAGTGTAATAGTAGCTTCAGTTTACAAGATAGGGATTCAACACTTCCATACAATACCTGGTGCTCATCACAAGGACACTCTTTAATTCCCATCATCTATTTAACCTGTCTGCCCATTTTTAACCATCAGTTTGTTCTCCATAGTTAAGAAGTCAGTTTCTTGGTTTGCCTCTCTCTTTTTTTTTCTCTTTGCTCATTTCTTTTGTTTTTTAAATTCTACATATGAGTGAAATCATATAGTATTTGTCTTTCACTGACTGACATATTTTGCTTAACATAATACTCTAGCTCCATCCTCGTCCTTGCAGATGGCAAGATTTGGTTCTTTTATATGGCTTTTTTAATGGCTGAGTAATATTCTAATACATATATATATATATGTATGTATATACACACACACGCTCTATGTATCTATATCTATATATCTAATATACCATATCTTTTATTTAAGATTTTTATTTATTTATTCATGAAAGACACAGAGAGAGAGCGAGAGGCAGAGACACAGGCAGAGGGAGAAGCAGGCTCCATGCAGGGAGCCTGACATGGGACTCCATCCCGGTACTCCAGGATCATGCCCTGGACCAAAGGCAGGCGCTAAACCACCAAGCCACCCAGGGATCCCCATATCTTTATTTTTAAACATTTTATGTATTTATTCATGAGAGACACAGAGAGACAGGCAGAGACATAGGCAGAGAGAGAAGCAGCTCCATGCAGGGAGCCGGATGTGGGACTTGATCCCAGGACTCCAGGACCATGCCCTGGGCCGAAGGCAGGCGCTAAACTGCTGAGCCATCCAGGGATCCCCCACATCTTCTTTTTCCCTTATCAGTTGATGGACACTTGGACTGCTTCCATAATTTGGCTGTTGTAGATAATGCTGCTATAAACATCAGGGTGCATGCGTATTTTGGAACTAGTATTTTTGTATTCTTTAATACCTAATAGTGCCATTGCTAGTTCATAGTCATTCTGTTTTTAAGTTTTTGAGGACACTTCCATAATATATCCATTTTTGAAGCTATTACAATTAATTAAAAATGTTTAAAAACCAATTTTGAAAAATAATTATACTGACTGGACAGTGTTATAGTAAAGTACTGAAAGTTGAGTCATCTTAATGCCTCAAAAATATTTATTTATAATTACATATATACAAAGACACATAATTGCAAATGCATCCTTTCTATCGCTCATTACATTCCCCACTGGTGACTACATAAAATATTTAATAATTAATATTTAATTAATTTCATTTAATTACACAAACCATAATATACAAAAAAACTGGTAGTGGTGTTATATTATATAAGTTTGTATTGTTGTCTTCCATATAAGATGAGAGAACAAATAAAGTCTACAGTTAACAATGTACAATAGTACATTGAACTTTGAGTGCTCATCAATATGTATCCAGAATAAATTCAGAGAATGAAGAAAAAATTAACCAATAAAATTAATTCCAAGTTATTGTTACAATAATTTAATTATAAGTTTTAGGTGATAGAAGTGATTTATACATATCATAAAAAACCTGGAAAATCTTGAAAAAAAGAGAATAATAACAGTCACCTCAAAATGCTAGCTTTCATCTCTCTGCAATATACATATTCTGTTTCAGTTTTTAACCCCTTATTTCATTTAACATTAACTTTGGAGTATTTTCATGTTAATGAATTTCACTAATAAAAGATTTTCGGGAACTCCTTATAATCTCTAACGGTGTTATTTTATCCTGTATTTTTATTTTGTTCATTTAAGTTTTTTTTTAATTCTTGTTAGTTAAGGCATAGTGTAATGTGTTTTCAAGGGTAGAATTTAATGCTTTATCACACATATAACACATAATTATTTTTAAATGCCTTTGTTTTAAATATGTAATTCCAGCTGTTATATTACTGATCAATAATACTAAATATACATTTGAATATCTTTAATGGTTTCTTTAAGATAGATTTCTAAATGTAGTCACCGTTCAAATGGTTTCTCATTTTTCATTTAACTCTTGCTGCACTGTGCCAAGTATCTCTGAAGAAGCACTGTGACGACACCATCTCTAGCACTGTATCCAGGTGTCTTTTTCACAAATATTCTGTGGAGTTTTTTTTGGATTTATATGCCAATTTAAATATCTTTAAGTTTCTTTAAAAAAATAGTGAGAAAGTAGAACTAATAAATGAATTGATTGAATATTGTGGGATATGCAGTACAGTGCAGTACAATCCTTTATGAAAGGAGACTGGTGATTTCTACTAGTATTCCATCCAAAGAGGGATAGTGTTGCATCCCCTGCACAGAGACAATATAGAATCTAGAATATGAAGTGAAAGATGCCACCCTTCCTGTAGAAGAAATATGATTGATACGAGCCTAATGGTAACTGGAAGTTGAAACAATTGTCTTGCCAGCCGCAGGTCTGCAAAGAGGATTCTACTACTGTGCAGTCAAACAAAGCGTATTACCAAGTATCATCATCAGCTATGGTTATTGACATCCATCAGATGGGAACTGACCTTGCCCTAAAAATGAAAAATAATGGCAAAAAAGAGAATAGTACACATTCATTCACTTAGAAAAATTTTGCTAAAGCTTTTTAAAATAGAGATAGTAGGGGCACCTGGATGGCTCAGTTAGTTAAGCGTTCTACTCTTGATTTGGCTCAAGTCATGATCTCAGGGTCATGAGATGGAGTCCCACATCACACTGGGTGTGGATCCTGCTTACAATTCTCTCTTTCTCTCTCCCTCTGCCTCTCCCTCTCAACTCCTGTGGTTGCTCTTTCTCTCTCTCTAAAACTAAATAAATAGAATAGAATAGAAATAATAAAAATAATGTAAACTTTTCCCAGAAATTCAGAAAAAATAATTATTTAAAACATCTTATAATAATAATAACTGAAATAAAATAATGGATAAAATTAAAAAGTAGAGTAAATCCATTGTTAAGTATATTTATTTAAAATGTTTCTAAATATAAAATATTAATAAAATAAAATATTAATTTCTAAATGAAATCTTAATCCACCAAATCTCATCAATCTTAATCCACCAAAAAGGAAGGAGGACAGAAATTTGAATGAAGATTTATTATAATGAGAAAGGATGTAGATCTATAAACCTACATATGTAGGAGATTATGAAAATATAAGAATAGAACTTTGTTAATTATTCTGATCATTTAGAAAAGCAAATATTTCTAGAAAAATTACAATTTATAAATTCAGATTCCTTCTAGTTGAAAAACTCTGAATAGAGCAAAACATTAATATAATACTTAGTTTACAGCTCTAAAAGTCATCTTTGGACTTGTGGACTTAATAAAAGTTTGAGATGAAATCCTAGTTCTACGTCCTGCTCTTTGTAAAACTCTGATGAGGTACCTTTTCCTCAATTTCCTCATCTATAAAATGGGCACCATGATACCTATTTTATAGGATTGTCCTGAGGAACAACTGCATTGAGTATCTAGGAAGCGGCACTGTTCTGTACGGTGTGGTACATATAGGAGTCTATTTCACGGTATGGTTAGATGCTTTGGTAATGGATACAATGAAAATTGAAAATGTGTTGGGTATCTTGTCAAGTAATTATCAGCAATTTCTGATCTTCCTTGGAGAAATGTCTATTTATATCCTTTGCCCATTTTTTTTTAAATTGAGCTTTTTGTACTTATATTATTGACTTATTAGTGTTTTTCATATATTCAGGAAATAAGTTTCTCATTAGGTATATGATTTACAAACATTTTATCTCATTATATGGATTGCTTTTTTATTTTCATTATTATGTCCTTTGAAGAACAAGAGCATTTAACACTGAAGTCCAGTGCTTTGTGCCATATTGAAGTATTCTATGCTAAACTCAAGGTCAAAAGATTATCTGCATGTTTTCTTCTAAGAAGTTTTAGTTTATGTCCTGTATTTAGATTTAATCCATTTTGAGTTAGTTTTGTATTTGTGTAAGGTGAAGATGCAACTTCATTCTTTTGCATGTGGCCATCCAGTGTTCCAAGACCATTTGTTGAAATGACTGTTTTTTACCCTATTGGATAGTCATGGCACGGATACTTAAATTCAGCTGATCATGGATGTATGGTGTACTTCTGGATCCTGAAACCTATTTCATTGATTAATATATCTATCCTTACGCCAGTACCACACTGTTCTCACACTGTCTTGTTTCCTATTCTTTTTCAGAAAGTTTCGAAATTGAGAATTCCATCTACTTTGTTCTTTTTCAGGATACTAGGCACCCATGCAATTCCATCTGAGTGTGAGAATGTTTATCTACTTATTGGAAGGTAATAGAATCTGGAGATAATTTGGACCAGGGGTGCTATGAAACAATGTTAAATTTTTCAGTGCATAAATATATGATTTTTTCCAAATATTTAGATCTTCAATTTCCTTAAATAGTGTTTGTAGTTTTCAGAAATTGGGTTATAAGCTTCTTTTGTAAAGTTTATTCCTCAGAATTTTATTTATATATTTTTGATGCTCTTGTAAATGGGTTTATTTTTTCAAATTTTATTTTTGGATTGTTCATTGAAAGTATGTAGATATACAGTTGATTTTTGGAGATTGATCTTTTATGTGCAATGCTTACTGAACTCTTCCACCATTTCTAATAGTTTTTAGTCAGTTATTTAAGATTTTTTAGGAGGCGGGGCAAGATGGCGGAAGAGTAGGGTCCCCAGGTCACCTGTCCCCACCCACTTACCTAGATAACTTTCAAATCATCCTGAAAACCTATGAATTCGGCCTGAGATTCAAAGAGAGAACAGCTGGAATACTACAGTGAGAAGTGTTCGCGCTTCTATTAAGGTAAGAAGATGGAAAAAAAAGAAAGAGAAATAAAGTCTCCGAGAGACCTCCATCTTCATAGAAGCATTCTTTATCATAGCCAAGGGGTGGGAGCAACTCAAATGTCCATCAAAGAAATGGATAAAGAAAATGTGGTATATACTGATTTTTATTTATTTATGAGAGACACAGAGAGAGAGAGGCAGAGACTCAGGCAGAGGGAGAAGCAGGCTCATGCAGGGAGGCCGACGTGGGACTCGATCCCGGGACTCCAGGATCAGGCCCTGGGCCGAAGGCAGCACTAAACCGCTGAGCCACCCAGGCTGCCCTCTCTTTCTTAGTAAACAGAAATTTTACCACATTACAAACAGTATTCACAATCACTTGAACATTTTAAGTAGCTTAGTCTAGACCCCCCGAGTGACTCAGGGGTTGAGCATCCACCTTCGGATGGATAAAGAAATAAATAAATCCACCTTCTTGGATAAAGAAATAAAAATCTTTAAAAACAAACAACACAAAATAATCCGCTTAGGCCTTTGCTGGAAGGTGCTGCTTGTTGCTCGACTTGTGTTCCGTGGAGTCCGTGAGGCACGATCATCCTGACATTCGAGGCTTGCCGCTTGTGTCACCGATGTGCTCCTGCCTCTTTATCCCTCTTTCTGCTTTTTGGTTTGATGAATTATTTTTTCATGATTCTATTTTAATTGCTCCATTTTCTCCATTCGAGATTCAGCTTTCTTTCTTTTTTTATTTAATGATCTTCAATGATGTTGCTTCTCCTCTGCCTTCTGCACATGTGTCTGCGGTGTGTGTCCGTGTCTCTGTTTCTCGGTCAGTGTGCGTGGACACACCACATGATTTCAGTTCAGTCGGGGTCAGGCTGGAGAGTCAGGGCCTCCTGTCTACGTTCAGTTCTGCGACTGACGGCAGGTTTCCTAGGGCCCAGGTCAGGGCGACCCACTGGGGGCACCGCCGTCCACAGCTCACCCAGGGGAAACGAGGGAAGGGCCCGGAACGCACGACAGGCAGGGGTTCGGGATGAGGACGGCCTCACCCCTTCTAGGCCAAGACCCCGACACCTTCTGTAGGGTTTGCCTTGGATTCAGGAGCCTAGGATCGTGGGGAGCTATTGCCCATCCCTGCCCGGGGGGACTGTCATCTTCTGGGCCTCCAGAATGAGGGTACCGGTGCCCATGTGTGTGTGTGTGTGTGTGTGTGTGTTTGAGGAAAATAATCCCTTTATTTAAAATACCAAAATTCCAACTACTATAAGATACCACATGTAAAAAACAAGACATAGTCTTGAGATGTAAAGGACACTGTCCCTAGAAAGTGCCTCTCTTTTTCTATTATTCTTTTTTTTTAATTTGGCTAATGGTGTCTACTGACACATATTTGGAATGTAATCTATTTATCAGCCAGCTGTTCTGGCCCAATGTGGATTTAGGATTTTAAAACATGTGTGGCTTTAGAGCTGTATAATAAAGTATAATCTTAAATAAAAGTATCTTTTTAAAAGACTCTTATCATCGACATCACTGGTGACAGCAATAAATAGCAGACATTGTAATAGGTAGTTTTTTGCAGTATTTTACAGGTAAACAGCCCTGCCATATAGGTAACATTAGTGTGTTAGTCCTGTGCACACAGGACCTCGTGGGCCTGGACGCATGTACACACCAAGGAAGAACGTGTGGGTGGAGGTATGTCCTGCAGGTGACACCCGCCTCCAAGGTCATAGATATGAGGCCTCAGTGGCCTGGGACGTCTGGGGGAAGCCCCGCTAGGACACCCTATCCCACAGGCAAGATGCAGACCATCCCCGACGGGCACAACGCTTCTCCGGGGTCAAACCGGGGAAGACTGGACAGTCGTGTCTGAACCCAGGTGTGTGTCCAAGCTGGGGCCCTGGGTGCACACAGTCCTTCCCTGGGGCCTGTGGACAGGGGTGTGGTTGTGTCACTGTGTGCACAGGCCATCGCCTGCAGGGAGGGGGGGGGGCGGCAGCACGAGCGCTGCCCCTGCAGCTTCCTCCAGGAGTGGGTCAGGGGGGGGTCCCAGGAAGTGAGGTCACTGCCGTGTCACAGAGCCCAACAGAACGGAACCCCCGTAACCAGGCACCCGCATCCAGTGCAGCCCCAGCTCAGGCTCACTTGGCTGGAGACATCTGCTACTAGAAGATGTTCTCTTGCTGCCGGCCCACGTCTGGGGGCTCTGGCTCCCAGGAACCCCAGGGGTGCGGCTTGTTCCTATGCTGTAGGCAGTGGCTCCAGCATAGGTACCAAGGTGTCAGGGCGGTGATCAGGAGGCGCCGTCAGGTAACACAGCGCAGGCCAGGCCAGGCCCCCTGTGCCACCATCCTGGGAGCCTCATCCCCTCCTCCTCAGGTTCAGGGAACCAGGGATGTGTGGGCAGGTCCCATCCAGGCTGGGGGACGCTGCAGGGCGGCACATTCCCCGGGGATCCCTTCAGGGTCACCCTGATGTCAAGGTGGGCAGGGGGGAAACAGGGTTCCTGAGGTCCTCTACCCGCCCCAGAGTCACTCCGAGGCCCTGCAGCCGCATCCCTTTGCTGTTCCCAGGGGCGGTGGGTGCCGCCTGCACTGTGGGGTGTCTGGGTAGAGGCAGCTGGGGGTGCGGCCCAGCCGAGGGGGCCAGACCGGGCGCTGAGGCCTCCTGCCTGGCTGCCGGGCACTGTCTCCACAGAGCTCCACCCGGGTCGTGGGGCGGAGAGGAGAAGGGGTCGTCTGCCCCAGCCTCCAGGAGCAGGGAGGTGCCCTGCGCAGCTAATGGAGGCCAGCGCGGGCTCAGGGTGAGTGCAGGGGCTGGGCCCCCCGACACCCGGGCCCCGATGCGGCAGGAAGGACCCCGGGTTCCCAGAAGCCAGCCTGCTACCCCCTGGGCCCCCCGACACTCCTGCTCCCACATGAGTCTGGATCCCCCCCTCCCCACACCTGCCCCCATGGCCCTGCCCCTGCCTGGGCCAGATGCAGAGTCCCTGCGCACAGATGTGTGGGAACATCAGAATAGAGCCCTCAGGGGAGGCCTGGTCCCCCGGGGGTTAGCGCCTGCCTTCCCCCAGGCCTGATCTCCGAGGCCCGGGATCGAGCCCGCCTGGGCTCCCTGCACGGGCTGCTTCTCCCTCTGTCTGTGTGGCTGCCTCTCTCGGTCTCTCTCTGTGTCTCTGGAGGTCCTTGTAATGATCCAAATATTTTGAACATTTATCCTCTGAGTTTTTCTTTATTGCATAGTTGGTCCTGTTTGTGTAAGAGACAGGCAGGGAGCTTGAGCGGGAGAGGGAGCCCCAGCTCCTCAAGCCCACGGGGCCCCAGCGCAGGGCCTGCCGGGGCGGGATCCCAGGTCTCCTGGCGGCTCCCTGCAGGCTGCACGTCCCCTCTGTCCCACCTCAGGGTGCAGGGGCCGCGGCCGGGAAGGGGCATCAGATCGTCCTGACCAAGCTCACCCGGACGGAGCTGCTGGAGTACAAAGTCCGACAACTGCTGCTCGCCTTGCAGCGCAGGGACGTCATCTACATCTTCAGCTTTTTAGAGGATTATCGTACATTCGCCACCACGGACGAGGTGCTGGACCTGCTGTTCACCGAGTGAGCACCTGCCCCTCCGCAGCCCAGGGCTGGGCCACCTGCTGCTGGGGAGGCTGGGGATGGTGTGAGCTTCCCGGCCTCGGGCTGCTCCCCCGCCTGGAGCAGGGTCCCCCAGGGCCTAGGTCCTGGAGGGCAGCCCCGGGGCCTGGCCTGTGGCGGGTCGGCCAGAGGGGCTGTGCCTGTGCTCAGCAGCCGTCCTCCTCCCCGTGACCAGGCCTGTGCCTCCTCCCTGCCCCCCCATCACCAGGGTCCTGAGCGGCCTGTTTCCCCATTGAAAGGGAGGTTTGAGAGTCCATCGGGGGTCTGTGTCCTGGGGCAGCCAGACAGGGAACCCCGGGACCCCCCAAGCCCACTAAGATATGGGCCATGGGCCTGGCCAGAGCCCTTTCATGCTCAAGCCTTCAGGAGGCCCCAGCAGGTGCGGGCACTTCTCCGGGAGCTGCCCGTGGCCCCACGCACAAAGCTGACTGCCCCCGGGGCACAAAGCTGACTGCCCCCGGGGCAAGGCCTAGTCGGGGTCAGAGGGTGAAGCCCCTATGATGAGAGGTCGCGTCCACAGGACGATTCATGGGATGTCCCTGCTCTCCTCTAGGTATGGGTGCATCGCAGATGCGTGGGGTAACAACGATGTGGTCCTGCAGTGCTGGAAACTGTGAGTGACTCCGGCTCCTGCAGGAGGGCCTTCCCTCTCCTGGAGGGCAGCGAAGGGGCTGTGGGGCGGTGGGGGCTGCCCCCACCCCACACATCTGCAATTCCGTGACAGGGAAAAGGTCTAATGCCCCTTCTGGAAAAGAGCAAAGGAGAGCGGTGGATGGGGGTGGGCTTGGTGGGAGGCACTGAGACCCCTCAGGGAGACCTTCTCCATGCCCCCCCAACCCTCTCTCTGCCCCACACCTGGAGCCCAGAGCAGAGGGGGTGGGGAGCATCGTACTCCCCAGTCTGGTGGCACCTGGACCCGGGGGAACAGCAGTGCTCAGGAGGGCCGGTGAGGGCTCCCGGACCAGGCGGCCCCCGCCCCGTGGGAGAAGGGAGATTAGAGTCAGTGGAAGGACCCCCGGGGGCCCCTCGGGAGGGAGGCAGCACAGAGACACAGGAAGGAAGGTGGCGGTCCCGGGCGGCTCCTGGCAAGGCCTGGCAGGACACAGAGCCCGAGCCCTCCTGCCTTGGAGCTTCCCAGAGCAACAGTGTGTGCAGTGAGGGCAATGACAGGCCAGACGCCCCCCGTCCCCTGATGCCTGCCGGTGGACTTAAGGGGCAGGTGGGCAGGGACCAGGCTGAGGAGGGAGCCCTGCTTCCCCAGGAGAGACGCTGATGGTCACCCCGCTGGGCCTGGGCTCCCCACACAGAGGTTGCATCCCAGCCCCTCCTCGGGGAGCAGGCCTGTGGCAGGCAGGACCACCAGGTGGCAGGGGGACGAGGAGCAGGACTGGTCTCCGACACCCTGCGCGGAAGGCCGGGTCCTGCAGGGCTTCCCCGGGACACCTGCATGTGACAGAGCCCTGTCTTCTGATGCCTGTTCCCGCCTGTCCCTCCCCAGGGCCATGTCCTTCATGATGGAAATATGGCTGAATTATTATGGGGACGACTTTCATCAGTTCCCAGAATTTCCCTCCCTTATAAAACTCCTGGAATTGTTAAGACAGCACATGCCAGGCACAGATGCGCATCTCCGGGCCCTGCGTCACCTGAGGCAATTCAGACGCCTCCATGCAGGAGCGAGAGGCTGGGGTGAGGAGGACTGGGGGTGGCCGAGCTGGGGATGGGGGGGGCCGCAGATCCAGCCTCCTTGCTGCTGGACCAGGAGCAGGGGTGGGCTCACACCCCACCCCACGGGCTGCAGCCTGGGGACACCTCCCAGGGCTCTTGCCTCACACACATCGAGTGGCGGGAAGAGTGGCCTTGATTTGGGAGGGACGTGGACAGTCTGTCCTGGTGGTGATACTTTGTCTTCTTGGATCTACAGCTTCGGCCCGAGGAAAACACCCTGAACCCACTCTGGATGCACCCCAGCTCCGACCGTGGGGCCTGCTGCCCCGTGGGGCCTGGCTGCTGGGGCTGAGGGCTTGGCCTGCGATGAGCCGCCTGCTGGGGAGGCAAAGCCCCTGCAGATAGTGGTCACTGCTGCCCTGCAGGAGCCCCCTGCACCCCTGGGAGCCCTGGAAGAGGAGCAGGCACCACCCCCTGCTCTCGAGGTCGTGGATGTGCCCCAGCCACCTCCTAACTGATGGAGCAACTGGCCTCGGGGATGGAGCAACCTGTTGAACCACCCGAGGAGCCCGCCCCAGCTCCAACTGTGGAGCCTGGGGAAGGTTCCGGGTCTGAAGGGATAGTGGCTGCTGGAGATGAGGACTTGGTCAAGGCAGAGATGCTGGCTCCTGAGGTGAAGGTGGTGCACGTGCTGGTCGAACCTATGGTTCCCTGCCCCTATGAGGAGGAGCCACCTGCTCCCATGGCCACCCCGGAAGAGTAGGCCCTGGTGCCTGCAATCGGGGTCCCCAGAGGGCCAGACCTGCAACCTGCCTCTGGAACAACCTGCTTCGATCCGTTAGCAGCCCCCTGACCACCTCGGGGGCCCGCCCCAGCTCCCACCGCGGGGCTCGTGATGGCTACAGCCCAACAGGGCTTGCCCTCCCCTGTTATTTCACTGTTTCTATTTTTTGAGTTTTTCTTTAACCTGTATAATAGCTTATAGAGTTTTATTGCAATAAAGGATAAGTTAACTTCACACAAAATTGACTCTGATGCTTTTAAATTACACATCGTGGTACTTTAGGTCCATTCACAGTGTCAGAGGCCCCAGAGCCCAGGGCACTGGGAGACACAGCCGAGGATCTGGGGCTCCCCCAGCACAGGCAGAGGCCGGGAGGACAAAGGACAGCCAGGTCTCTCCTGCCGCCGGGTGGCCCCGAGCTGTGCAGATCGTGCCCCTACCCTGGAGCACCCAGACCCCTGCACATTGGGAGCTGCAGTAGTTACTGTGGGAGCTGACTCCAGAGCTGGACAGCTGGCCGCCGCTACTGTGGTTGTCCCTCCTGGTGTCACCCTGTACCTGGCCTGAGCAGGGGCCTCACAGGATAAAGAATCCCACTGAATTGTAGACCTGGTAGAGGGCTGGGCAGCTCCCCCAGGTGCACACACCTGAGAATCAGCACAGCAGGCCCCTCCCCCAGAAGACCAGCTCGAAGGTCAGAGGAAAAGCAAGTTATTGACCAAGCAGCCTGGAAAGTTCCAGGGGAAGTCAAGGGATTTACAGTATATGGAATCAGAGGATACTCCCCTTGTTTTTTCTTTTCTGTTTGTTTCTGTTGTTTCCCCACCCCCTTTTTTATTCTTTTTTATTTCTTCTTTTTTTTCCCCCTTTTTCTCCTTTTTCCAGTACAACATGTTGTTGGCCACTCTGCACTGAGCAAACTGACTAGAAGGAAAAACTCACCTCAATACTAAAAATCAGAAACAGTCCTCTCTCCCACAGAGTTACAAAATTTCGAATACAATTCAATGTCAGAAAGCCAATTCAGAAGCACTATTATACAACTACTGGTGGCTCTAGAAAAAAGCATAAAAGATTCAAGAGACTTCATGACTGCAGAATTTAGCTAATCAGGCCAAAATTAAAAATCAATTAAATGAGATGCAATCAAAACTGGAGGTCCTAACGACAAGGGTTAACGAGGTAGAAGAACGAGTGAGTGACATAGAAGACAAGTTGATGGCAAGTATGGAAACTGAGTAAAAAAATAGAAAGACAATTAAAAGACCATGAGGATAGGTTAAGGGAAATAAATCACAGCCTCAGAAGGAAAAATCTACGTTTAATTGGGGTTCCTGAGGGCGCCGCAAGGGACAGAGGTCCAGAAACTGTATTTGAACAAATCATAGCTGAGAACTTCCCTAACTGGGGGAGGGTAATAGGCATTCAGATCCAGGAGATAGAGAGATCCCCCCCCTAAAATCAATAAAAATCGTCAACACCTCGACATTTAATAGTGAAGCTTTGCAAATTCCAAACATAAAGAGAAGATCCTTAAAGCAGCAAGAGATAAGAAATCACTAACTTTTATGGGGAGAAGCATTAGGACAACAGCAGACCTCTCCACAGAGACCTGGCAGGCGAGAAAGCGTCAGCAGGATATAGTCAGGGTCCTAAATGAAAAGAACCTGCAGCCAAGAATACTTTATCCAGCAAGGCTCTCATTCAGAATAGCAGGAGAGATAAAGAGCTTCCAAGATAGGCAGAAACTGAAAGAATATGTGACCACCAAGCTGGCTCTGCCAGAAATATTAAGGGGGACCCTGTAAAAGAAAGAGGAGGTCCAAGGGAACTATCCACAAAAACAGGGACTGAATAGGTATCATGATGACACTAAATCCATATCTTTCAATAGTAACTCTGAACGTGAATGGGCTTAATGACCCCATCAGAAGGTGCAGGGTTTCAGACTGGATAAAAAAGCAAGACCCATCTATTTGCTGTCTTCAAGAGACTCATTTTGGACAAAAGGACACCTACAGCCTGAAAATAAAAGGTTGGAGAACCATGGACCATTCAAATGGTCCTCAAAAGAAAGCAGGGGTAGCCATCCTTATATCAGAGAAATTAAAGTGTGTCCCAAAGACTGTAGTGAGAGATGAAGAGGGACACTATATCATACTAAAAGGATCTATCCAACAAGAGGACCTAACAATCATGAATATTTATGCCCCGAATGTGGAAGCCGCCAAGTATATCAGTCAATTAATAACCAAAGTTAAGACATACTTAAATAATAAAACACTTATACTTGGTGACTGGAATATAGCACTTTCTACAATTGACAGGTCTTCTAAGCACAACATCTCCAAAGAAACAAGAGCTTTAAATGCTTCACTGGACCAGATGGATTTCACAGATAGTTACAGAACTTTACATCCAAATGCAGCTGAATACACGTTCTTCTCAAGTGCACATGGAGCTTTCTCCAGAATAGACCACATACTGGGTCACACTCAGGTCTTAACGGATACTAAAAGATTGGGATTGTCCCCTGCATAGTTTCAGACCATAATGCTTTGAAACTAGAACTATATCACAAGAAGAAGTTTGGAAGAATTTCAAACGTGGAGGTTAAGGACCATCCTGCTAAAAGATGAAAGGGTCAACCAGGAAATCAGAGAAGAATTTAAAAGATTCATGGAAACTAATGAGAATCTTTGGGATGCAGCAAAAGCAGTCCTGAGGGGGAAATACATCGCAATACAAGCATCCATTGAAAAACTGGAGAGAACCCAAATACGAAAGCTAACCTTGCACTTAAAGGAGCTGGAGACAGAACAGCAAATAGATCCTACACCCCGCAGAAGAAGAGAGTTAATAAAGATTCGAGCAGAACTCAATGAAATGGAGACCAGAAGAACTGTGGAACAGATCAACAAAACCAGGAGATGGTTCTTTGAAAGAATTAATAAGATAGATAAACCATTAGCCAGCCTTATTAAAAAGAAGACAGAAAAGACTCAAATTAATAAAATCATGAATGAGAAAGGAGAGATCAGCACCAACACCAAGGAAATGCAAACAATTTTTAAAACTTATTATGAGCAGCTATACGCCAATAAATTAGGCAATCTAGAAGAAATGGACAGATTTCTGGAGAACCACAAACTACCAAAACTGGAACAGGAAGAAATAGAAAACCTGAACAGGCCGATAACCAGGAAATTGAAGCAGTCATCATAAACCTCCCAAGACACAAAAAGTCCAGGTCCAGATGGCTTCCCTGGGGAATTCTATCAAACACTTAAAGAAGAGACTGTACCTATTCTACTACAGCTGTTTAAAAGACAGAAAGAGATGGAGTACTTCCAAACTTCCTCTATGAGGCCAGCATCACCTTAATTCCAAAACCAGACAAAGACCCCACCAAAAAGGAGAATTAGAGACCAATATCCCTGAGGAACACAGATGCAAACATTCTCAACGAGATACCAGCCAATAGGATCCAACAATACATTAAGAAGATTATTCACCATGATCAAGTGGGATTTATCCCCGGGATGCAAGGCTGGTTCAACACTCGTAAAGCAATCAGTGTGATTGATCAGATCATCAAGAGAAAAAACAAGAACCGTATGATCCTTTCAATAGATGCAGAGAAAGCATTTGACAAAATATAGCATCCATTCCCGATCAAAACTCTTCAGAGTGTAGGGATAGAGGGACCATTCCTCAGCATCTTAAAAGTCGTCTACGAAAAACCCAAACAAATGTCATTCTCAATGGGGAAACACTGGGAGCCTTTCCCCTAAGATCAGGAATGAGACAGGGTTGTCCACTCTCACCATTGCTATTCAATATAGTACTAGAAGTCCTAGCTTCAGCAATCAGGCAACAAAAATAAATAAAAGGCATTCAAATTGGCAAAGAAGAAGTCAAACTCTCCCTCTTCCCAGATGACATGATACTGTACATAGAAAACCCAAAAGCCTCCACCCCAAGATTGCTAGAACTCGTACAGCAATTTGGCAGTGTGGCAGGATACAAAATCAATGCCCAAAGTCAGTGGCATTTGTATACACTAACAATAAGTCTGAAGAAAGAGAAATTAAGGAGTCAATCCCATTTACAATTGCACCCAAAAGCATAAGATATCTAGGAATCAACCTAACCAAAGGGGTAAAGGATCTATACCTGAAAAACCACAGAACACTTCTGAAAGAAATTGAGGAAGACACAAAGAGATGGAAATATATTCCATGCCCATGGATTGGAAGAATTAATATGTGAAAATGTCAATGCTACCCAGGGCAATTTACACATTCAATGCAATCCTTATTAAAATACCATGGACTTTCTTCAGAGAGTTGGAACAAATTATCTTAAGATTAGTGTGGAATCAGAAAAGACTTCGAATACCCAGGGATTTATTGAAAAAGAAAACCATAGCTGGGGGCATCACAATGCCAGATTTCAGGTTGTACTACAAAGCTGTGGTCATCAAGACAGTGTGGTCCTGGCACAAAAAAAGACACATAGATCAATGGAACAGAATAGAGAATCCAGAAGTGGGCCCTCGACTTTAAGGTCAACTAATATTCGACAAAGGAGGGAAGACTATCCACTGGAAAAAAGACAGTCTCTTCAGTAAATGGTGCTGGGAAAATTGGACATCCACATGCAGAAAAAGAAACTAGACCACTCTCTTCCACCAGACACAAAGATAAACTCAAAATGGATGAAAGATCTAAATGTGAGACAAGATTCCATCAAAATCCTAGAGGAGAACACAGCAACACCCTTTTTGAACTTGGCCATGGCAACTTCTTGCAAGATACATCCATGAAGGCAAGGGAAAGAGAAGCAAAAATGAACTATTGGGACTTCATCAAGATAAGAAGCTTTTGCATAGCAAAGAAACAGTCAACAAAACTAAAAGACAACCTACAGAATGGGAGAAGATATTTGCAAAGACGTATCAGATAAAGGGCTAGTTTCCAAGATCTATAAAGAACTTCTTAAACTCAACAGCAAAGAAACAAACAATCCAATCATGAAATGGGCAACAGACTTAAACAGAAATCTCACAGCGGAAGACATAGACATGGCCAACACACACATGAGAAAATGCTCTGCATCACTTGCCATCAGGGAAATACAAATCAAAACCACCATGAGATACCACCTCACACCAGTGAGAATGGGGGAAATTAACAAGACAGGAAACCACAAATTTGGAGAGGATGTGGAGAAAGGGGAACCCTCCTGCACTGTTGGTGGGAACGTGACCTGGTGCAGCCACTCTGGAAAACTGTGGAGGTTCCTCAAATAGTTAAAAATAGAACTGCCCTAAGACCCAGCAATTGCACTGCTGGGGATTTACCCCAAAGATACAGATGCAGGGAAACGCCGGGACACCTGCACCCCAATGTTTCTAGCAGCAATGTCCACAATAGCCAAACTGTGGAAGGAGGCTCAGTGTCCATTGAAAGATGAGTGGATAAAGAAGCTGTGGTCTCTGTATACAATGGAATATTCCTCAGCCATTAGAAACGACAAATACCCACCATTTGCTTCAACGTGGATGGAACTGGAGGGTATGATGCTGAGTGAAGTAAGTCAATCAGAGAAGGACAAACAGTGTATGTTCTCATTCATTTGGGGAAAATAAATAATAGTGAAAGGGAATATAAGGGAAGGGAGAAGAAATGTGTGGGAAATATCAGAAAGGGAGACAGAACATAAAGACTCCTAATTCTGGGAAACGAACTGGGGGTGGTGGAAGGGGAGGAGGGTGGGGGTGAGTGGGTGACGGGCACTGAGGGGGACACTTGACGGGATGAGCACTGGGTGTTATTCTGTATGTTGGTAAATTGAACTCCAATAAAAATTATTTTATTAAAAAAAGAAAGAAAGAAATTAAGGGCTAATAATAAAAAGAAAAAAAAAAAAGAACAGGTAAAAGTGCATAAGTAAGCCTAAAGAAAGAAAGCTACTTATGATGACAGAGACAATAACTAAGTATATAGAAAGAAACATACAATAAGGAAATCTGCAAAGGAATAAATTATTCATTTAAAGGGTTAAATTGGAAACAAACAAAAATATCACACAATACCAGCAGAAATGCATATATTTTTCAGAGCACCATGATTTAGGAATGCCTTAGAATCTTAACCTCTTAGGCCAGACTTATTAGTATGGAGTATTTTCCAGGTATCATTGTTTTTAGGTTGAACTGAATAGATTCTTGTAAGTTTTTTGGCCCTCAATTTTTAAAACATAGTTACTTTGGACTAGGGGTACATTACAAAATAAATATTTTTAAAAATTGCTTAAACACACGCACACGCACACACACAAAACATCAAAAACACAGCAGGATTAATTAAGAATAAATGAAAGGAAACATGCTAATATCAAGAATAAAAATTGGAAATTCACTTTAAGTTCTGTAGACATTTCAAAACTCAGAGTATTTTAGAGCAACTTTTAATAATAAACTTATAATTAAATTATAGAAGTTGTTTGAAAACCAATCTTAAGTAAAAATAGTAAAAAAATGAAAACTTTGCTGTATAGTTTTTAAAAATTGAATTTTAAACTAAAATTCTATTCACATATGGCTTGTCTTATTAATTATTCATATTTAAAGAGAATATTTCACCAATTGTATGTAAGCTTTCCTGGAGAAGAAAAAGACAAAAAAAAGAGGCTCACTATATTGCTACAGTGAGCCAACATAATTTTAATATTAAAATCTGACAAAACATAATATGGACATAAAATTACAGACTAACGTATTTTATTAGCAAAGAGGGAAAAAATGTTAAAACATTAGCAAACTGAATCCAGCAATATATTTAAATAATGATATGACCACGGAATGAAAGGAACAAAGAATTACTATTTAAAATCAATGGATTTAATTTATTATACAAACAGAAAAATAAAAAATATGAACATCCTAATAGATTCAGAAAAAGCAAATGATACAGTTGGGCTCCCACCTTAAAACTTTCCAAGCCAAATCGGGGCACCAGGGTGGCTCAGTCAGTTAAGCATCTGCCTTCAGCTCAGGTCATGATCTCAGGGTCATCCTGGGAGGGACCCCTGCATGGGGCACCCTGCTCAGTGAGGCGTCTGCTTCTCCCTCTCCTTCTGCCTTTCCCCCAGCTTGTGCTGGCTCTTGCTCACTCGCTCTCTCCCTCTCTAATACGTAAAATCTTTAAAAAAATCCCAAGCCAAAGGATAGAATGAAACCTTGAAAAATCTGATAAAAATTTTTTTGGCTGAGATACTCGCTAGTTATCAAATACCCATGTGCTCTTGCATATTCCCCATCTTCCAGTGTAGTTAAGTTGACTGAGCCACTTGTTGATACCCAGTCAAAAATCTGTGAGCAAAAGCATGGACTACCTGGAACATCAATCATCCTCCAGTTGTCTTTCTTTCAAAGAAGCAAACATTCCTTGTAAAATGAGAAAAATCACAGAGAAGAACCTTTCAGAGCCATAGTCACAGAACACAAAATTCACTCTGCTTGATTTCTAGAAATGTTTATTGTAGGATACCATAGACTAGAATGAGTTGTATTTCCCACTCCCTCTGACTGTAATAAGGGCAACATTTTATAATGAAATAAAATAGCATTTCATTTTAAGAAATGGGTTAAGTCAGTTAAGTGTATGATTCCTGGTTTTGGCTCAGGTCATGATCTCATGGGTCTTGAGATGGAGCCTGGATTGAGCTCCCAGGTGAGCAGGGAATCTCCTTGAAGATTCTTTCCCTCTGTCCCACCCTCCTGACTCATACATGTATTCTCTCTCTCTCTCTCTCTCTCAAATAAATAAGTCTTTAAACAAATAAGTAAATTAAGATGTTATTTATTTCTACAAAATTCTAAGCATTACCTTTTTAGTCAGCATAAATGAAGTTTAATGGCATAGGTAGTAAAAACAGATGCTTGGAAAAAATAGCACTAACCAGGTGTAGTCTTCAAAATGATATTCCTCTATACTAAGTATAAAATCATTTGCCATGAATGGATCTCTGTGGGTGCCTGGAGAGTCCTCTGAGTAGTCTATGTGGTCCTTACCCCTGCTATGTACAATTTAATTAAAACACTACTAGCATGATACAATTGTAATTTGCCCTCCAGTCATAATAAAGTAGTAGACTTTTTCCCTACATGTAGTAAAACCTCAAAACTAATAAAGATAATATTTGAGAAAAAATATAATGGAATTTATGTGGAATTATGTAAAAAGGTGAGGGAAAACAAAACCCTGATGCTAAATAAGAAAAGCCAAGATGATGAGGAATATCAGTCATTAACAGAGAGGTAAAGTGGATGATAAATAAAAGAAAACAACAGAGGATAAACTAAGAAATATCTAAAACAAACAAACCCCAAAACAACAACAACAAAAAAAATAGCAACTCCAAACAAGCTCTAATATATCGATGTTAAAAAGTAAACGAGGTGGGATCCCTGGGTGGCAGCGGTTTACCGCCTGCTTTGGCCTGGGGCGCGATCCTGGAGACCTGGGATCGAATCCCACGTCGGGCTCCCGGTGCTGGGAGATCTCTCTCTCTCTGTGTGACTATCATAAATAAATAAAATTAAAAAAAAAAGTAAACGAGGTTTCAAAATTCTGTATTGCTGTGAGATTTTTTTAAAAATGCAGATTCCTGAACTGAAATAAAATGCAGAGGAAGAAATCATAGAATATGTATTTTTATTGTTTTATTTTTTAAGATTTTATTTATTCATGAGAGACACAGAGAGAGAGGCAGAGACACAGGCAGAGGGACAAGCAGGCTCCCTGAGGGGAGCCCATGAGGGACTTGATCCCAGGACCCCAGGATCACAACCTGAATCAAAGGCAGATGTTCAACCACTGAGATACCCAGGTGCTCATAGCACATCTATTTTTAAAGATACTTTCATAACAATAATGATAAAGATTAATTAAATACTTGTGAAATGCCAGATATATAGTTAATTGTTCCAAATCATTATATTATAAAATTGTCCCAGCAACTCAATAAATATATACTGCTGTTCCAATTTTATCAACAAGTGAAGTTATTGGGGCTAAAAGAATCACTAAGTTCACACACAATAAACAGAAGCTTCAGAATTCAATTTCTATTGAAATTGCATATTCCTGTCTGACCTGTCTGACTCCAATGCATTCGCTCTTAAATACATAAAATGCTTTCTGTTATAAGGCACTATGTTGATGAACATATTTTTTAGGAAAGGAGATTTCAGATTTTAGGAGACAGATACAGAGAAGCACAGATGTATTGTCTGAATATTTTACAATAATTAAGTCTTTATGCTGTATTTATCAATGATCCTGATGATAAAATAAGTTATCAAAAAAGGGAGGAATTAGAACAGCGATCCCTGACCAACAGGGTTCTACAATGGGAAAATAATTAATACTTTATTATTACAATGTGTTAACCCTACCAGAAATTGTGATGTTAAAACTAAGTAAGGACATCAATTTAATACATAAGACATAAACGAGACGTCCTTCTTCCTCCAAATATACATGCTAGCATCTTATCACCTTCTGCTCTGTTCAGGAATCTGGTACAATAACCATTGTTTTCAAGCATGATTAAGAAGAGACAATGAGAGACACAGATTTGAGTATGTTCTAAGAATCACACACCAGGGGGCACTTGGGCCTCAGCTGATGAAGGGACTGCCTTTTGCTCAAGTCATGATCTGGGGTCTTGGGATGGAGCCCCATATGTGGCTCCCTGCTCAGCGGGAGTCCGCTTCTTCCTCTCTCTCTGCCCCTTCTTCTGCTAGTGCTCTTCCTCTCTCTCTCTCTCAATATATTAATTAATTAATTAATTAATCAATTGATTTAAAAAATGAAAAAAAAATCAGACAATTTACTTGAAAATGTAACCAAAGAGGAGAGAGAGAAACTACATCATGAGTTTCTGTCATATTTATTTATTTATGACCGTCACACACACCACACACACACACCACACCACACACAGAGAGAGAGAGAGAGAGAGGCAGAG
>NW_023331392.1:0-40695 GCF_011100685.1 Canis lupus familiaris
AGAAGAAAGAAAGAAAAGAAAGAAAGAAAGAAAGAAAGAAAGAAGAAAGGAAAGAAAGAAAGAAAGAAGAAAGAAAAGAAGAAAGAAAGAAAGAAAGAAAGAAATTCCCTGTTTCTACAGCATTGTAAGCAAACTGATGTTTACAAATAAACTTATGAGAAAGAAATGCAAAAAAAAAAAAAAAGAAAGCAAAGGCAGAAATTAGTGGATATTAAAAAATTAATGTTTAGATACTTATGTAGGTTTAGTAGTGTCTGCAAAGATATGTCCTTTGCCGTTGGTAGCTGTTTTTCTTTCTTTAAATGAGGATTTGGTTATAGGCTTAAATCAGAGTTTTGTCATTGTTTTAGAATTATATCTCCCAGTCTTTAAAGAAAGGTAAACTTTTCTTAAAGTGATTGATTCAGGTAAGAAGGAAATGGCTATTTCAAGTGCACACACAATTTATTTTAATGTCTGGGTGTTTTAAAATGTCCTGTCAGCTAACAACAACAACAACAACAAAATCTTAAGAATACTACCTAAGAGAATTCTTTAAAAAAATATTCATTTTAAATAATGAAATAGGGATCCCTGGGTGGCGCAGTGGTTTGGCGCCTGCCTTTGGCCCAGGGCGCGATCCTGGATATCCGGGATTGAGTCCCGCATCGGGCTCCCGGTGCATGGAGCCTGCTTCTCCCTGCCTCTCTCTCTCTCTCTCTCTTTCTGTGTGACTATCATAAATAAATAAAAATAAATAAATAATGAAATGAAATATATGCCATTTTAAGACAATTTGAAAAATGCTGGGATTTCTGGAGGGATAAGGAAAAAAAGTAAAATCACCAATAACACATCATAGAGAGAAACATTTCCACTATTGTTACTTCGATGTAGTTGTTCTATTGTCTTGTCTATGTGTTTTTAGTTCATAGTTGGAAACCTACTGTATATACAAGGTTGTATTCTGATTTTTTCTTTTTTAAAAAATATTTTATGTATTTATTCATGAGAGAGAGAGAGACATAGGCAGAGGGAGAAGCAGGCTCCATGCAGGAAGCCCTATGTGGGACTTGATCCCAGGACCACAGGATCACCCCCTGAGTCAAAGACAGGCGCTCAACTGCTGAGCCACTCAGGTGTCCCTGTATTCTGATTTTTTCATTACTATTTGACTTAAGCATTTCCCATATGTTAAAGTATTTCTTAAGTATCATTTTAATGGTTGAATCATACTCTGTACTGTGATTTACTTAACCAAACTAGAGTTGGATACTCAGAGTTCTCCAATTACCTATTCCTAAATGTCTAGTGATGATCTGTTTGGATTCCTAGAACCGAATTACTGGGACTGACAAGGATTGAAAAGTTTTAAGGCTATACATTTTGTTAAGCTCTATTAGAACCATTATAGATATTTACTAGGAATGTGTAAGAGTGCCTATATCACTGACCTTCATTGCTGTCATTTATTTCATTTTATTAACCTAGTGTATTGTCTGGGTTTTCCAGAAAAACATAACCTGTAAGATGTGTTTGTATGCAAAGAGAATCTTAAAGGAATTGGCTCATGTGATTCTGGGGGGTGGGAGTGGATCCCCAAACTTCAGGTCAGGTTGTCAGGCTGAAGACTCAGGAAGAGCTGACGTCGAATCTAGAAGCCAAAGGCAGTCTGGAGACAGAATTTCTTCCTTCTAAAAGGATCTCAGTCTTCATTCTTAAAGCCTTTACGTTTTTGGATGAAGTTCAGTCCCATTGTGAAGAATAAGGTGCTTTACTCAGAGTCTACTCATGTAAATGTAAACCACATCGAAAAATACCTCACAGCAACATCTAGACTGGTATTTGACCAAATGACTGGGCACTATAGCCTAGCCAAGTTGACACATACAATTAACCATCACATCTGTGGTCCAAATAGAGTTTATACTATTTGATAGAAGGCCATGTTCTTTCTTTCCAGTTTTTTCTCTGTTCAGTACCATCTGTTTCTATGAAAACACACTGACTTATTTAGGACTTTTATGTATACTGTGAGTTTTCTGTTGTAAACACAAAGATTATCTTAATCTAGTTTTGGAATAAAACATTTAAGATCTCCATCAAGTGATGCTGAGAAAAAAATCTGGGTTTGGGCTTTATGCAGATGTGACTTAGGAATATTCCCCTACCACGTTACAACTGTATTAATTTGGTTTGGATAGCTAAACCCTTTCCTTCTTAATTTGCTCAACTAAAAAGTAGGGAGAATCATACCCATTTTCCAGTAACTTGTTAAGTTCTAACTGGGGAAACATTTATGAAATTCTAGTACAGCATCTAGTATATGAAAGGCCATCTATATGATCAGTACAGAAAAACCTTCCCTGTCTCTGAACATTTAGTAGTTCCACTCGTAGCAATTTTCCTCCTAGAAGACTTAAACATTTTTTCCATTTTAAGTATAAGCCTCATTTCCCTTCTATTCATGAAGTATTGCATTTTAACCACTGATAGATAAATTAGATGATTTTAAATTAATATTTTACTCATTTATCTAACAAATATTTATTAAATGTCTATTAAATCCCAAGGATTGTTCTGGGTGCTGGAGATTTAACAGTGAAGACGATAGATAAATTCCTTGCCCTTTTAGCTTGGATATTAGTGGGAGAGACTCTCAAAGAAAGAAATCAATAAGCATAAAATCACACTACAAGTAATATCATATTAGTCAGGGTAGGCTAAGTGATGCTGTGGTAAGTCACTAAATCTCATTAGCATAATTACAACAAAAGTTTATTTCTTGCTCGTGACAAGTCAGTGGCTGGTTCAGGTGACTATTTGAAGCAGCTATTCTAAGCCTTCCAATATGCTTCCTCCATCTAAGCACATGCTTCCATCAGGGAAGAGTGGACCAGTGAATCAAACAGCAACAGTTAAAAGCTTCTACATGTATCACTTTTGCTTCATATTTTTATTGGCCATAGCAAGTCACATTGTCATGCCTAATTTCAATGAAGAGGAGAAATGTGACTCTTGGTAATCCTAGTGGTAAAGGAGAAACATATGTGACTACCACAGTATTAAGTATATAAAAAACAAGAGAATAAATAAGTATTTTTAAAAAGATAATAAAACAAAATAAACATAAGTTTTCAAGTATATCATTGTTTACATTTATAATAAAATATGTATTTAAAAAATTGGGTCAACTTAAAGTTATTTAATAACAATTATTAAAATTTAGTATTTAGATAAGAGGAAAGGCATTTAGGTCATTTATGAATGACTGATGTTTAATAGATATTGAGATGTTAAGTCTACTTGAGGACAAGGGTGATGGTTTTTATATTGCTATTCTTGGTTATTTAGGCACATACAAGATGCTCAGTAAAACTTCATTGAAGTTAATAATGTTCATTGTTTTAAATTATTCTTCTCCATTTGGTTGACTGTCTTAAAATATAGTCCATTATAATTTTGCTCAGAAGCAAGGCCAATTTTCATTGTTTTTATCTACATTAAAATTTTACATTTAATTATAGTTTAAATTTGGACCACAAATGCTTGAATCACTAGTGGTCTCTTTCTCCTAGTTTGTCTCGGGTATGTTCCTAAACCATGGGTATGTCCAGTAGGACAAAAGACTACTACTTTACTGTTGGAGTTTGTGATCTACCATCTTGTCTTCTAAAAACAACAACAACAACAACAACAACAACAACAACAACATTTACCTTTAATATCTGTTTGGCAACTGCTGTGTTGAAGAGATTTCACAAATTTGAATATAGAGGGCAACAAATACCGAGTGGCAGTTTTGTTTGTTTTAATTTATTCATGATCATGAATGTAAGAATAGTATACTTGCTTTCAAAGATAGCATATGATGATGATGGTGATGATGATGGTGATGATGATGATGATGATGATGCCTCTCTCTCTATTGTTCTTTCCTTTTGCTTTTGACTAAGTCTTTGTCATTTAAAAAATAAATCAGCCAGAGAGAGGACCCAGTTATTCTTTGACTGGATAGATCAAGAGCAAACCAGAAGAGAATCTCTGTCTCTACCCAACTGAACCTCGTTTCGGTACCGTCACTTCTCTATTTATGGATGGTATGTCTGAGATGTTGTCTCTATCCTAGAAACCAAGAACTTGTCTTAAATCAGTGCCTCTCCAGTCTGTGCCATGAATCCCGTGAATCTGTAAGAGTCCATGCCCTTTGATGAGTTTGCTGCTCTTGGATTTGTACAAAATTTGTTTGTTACTTGGCAAATGGGACACAGCTGGCTTCTGATTTAGAGAGTGTTTTAAATTAGTTACCTCCTACCTTAACTTGATCATTTAAATGGAAAGCACTATGGCTCCAACAGAGTAGACATGATATAAAAACCATTTCCGACATGAGTATCTTGCCTCCTCAGTTGTGATGGCTACTGGTATCTCTGAAGGAAAATAAATAATAAACAAACAAACAAACAAATAAATAATAATAAATAAATAAATAAATAAATAAAACACAGGTTCTGCGATTCTCACAAGTGGTAAACTGTCTTTGCATTATTTAAGAAAAGCTTTAAGTGTTCGATGAATGTGCTTAGACTAATGACAGTTGATGCCAAGAATATAGCAATAATCCAATACCATTTTGTAAAGTGGCAATTTGTGTAGAAATTGCAGAAAGCATCAACACATGCCGGGAACTTTACATATAAGTGAGCTATAGCGTGGGTGAAGGAGTTATTTATTTGGCCTTTCATTTGTAAATAAGACACTAATCTTTTCCTTCCAAGGAGTAGCTAGGCCAGTTATTAGTAAAAGAATATTGATAGCCTTTGCTCATCATGGCAAAATTGAGGATCCTGACCTTAAAAGTCTTAGTATTTGGAGGAGCCTTAATAAGTCATTTAGGAGAACAGCATTCTATAGTTGAAGATGGCTAGATCTATAATCAAAATATTTGGGTAGAGTCCAGGCTATACTATTACCTGTCAGCAATTTAGCTTTCCTCATCAAGGCTTATATGATCTGGTCTAGGGAACCTCTCTAGTCTTGTTTGATAGTCTTTACTTCTTACTTGCTCCATTTCAGTCCCTATGCCATTTCTCACACATTTCAAAAGAAGTGTTCTTGCTGCCAGGCCTTCTGTTCTTCCTGTTCTTTCTGCCTGGGATGATCTTCCCCCAGAGACAAGCTGACATTTATTGGGCAGATCCAGTATGTTCCAAGGCGTTATAAATGCTTTGCATGTTTGTTGTGGTGAATTTTCATGATAACCGTATGAAGTGTGTAGTGACACTGGATGGATGAGAAAGGAGGCAGAGTGATCTGGCAAAGGCAGGATTGGAACGAAGGCCTTGGCTCTCACAAGAAGTGCTCTCATAGTACACAACACCCAGGGTGTGGTTCCCACTCTTCCTTTAACCTCAGAGCTCTTTCTTGGTGAGCATTTCCTGACTATCTTATTTAAAGTGGAATTCCCGTGACTCTTTCTGTTTACTTAGCTTTATATTTATGAACAGTACTACATATTACCTGATTGATAATGCCTGTTTACTTGCTTACTTCTTTGCTTATCTCCCTCACTAGAATATATATTCTATGAGGGATGGACATTGTTCTGATCCGTGTTACCACTCTATCCCCTGCATCCAGAAGTGTACTGAAATGTACTGAGAGAGGATACGAATTGACTTAGAATTTTTATCGGGTTTAAGGTATCTTACTCTTCAAACACTTGCAGAGCACCATTTTGTGTCAGATTCCATGACAGTTTGTGGAAATAGGAACGTGAATGAGAATGATGGGGACTCCTACTTTTCTGCTTTTCCTGATGCTTTTCCGGCATCCTAGAAGAAACAAACATGCAATTAACAGACAGTTGCCCAGGATAAGCATCCTTTTAGGGCAAATATAAGGTGCAGCAGGGAAGGGAGGCTTTAGGGAAAGCTATTCCGAGGGGTGATATCCATGTTGAGAGCTGAAGGATGGGCTGAATGGGGATGCAAGACCATTTGGGGCAGAGCAGATGACAGAAGTCCCTGAGAGGGCACATTCCAGTTTATTATTTTTTTAAAGATTTTATTTATAGAGACAGAGAGAGAGGGGCAGAGAGACACAGGCAGAGGGAGAAGCAGGCTCCATGCAGGGAGCCCGGCGTGAGACTCGATCCCGGAACTCCAGATTCAGGCCCTGGGCTGAAGGCAGGTGCCAAACCGCTGAGCCACCCAGGGATCCTCCGCACATTCCACTTTAAAAGCAGTTCACTGTGACTCAGATATAGACTACGAGGACCAGAGTTTACTGTCTGAGGCTGGAGAATAAAGTTGGGTTTTCAAGGGTCTTGAAAACTATTCCAAGAAGCCAAGACTTTATTGTCTGAGCATTGAGATGCCACTGAATGATTTTTAAATCAATGTAGTTTTGATTTAGTATCTGATTCCGTTTACCACCTTCAGCCACATAAGTTGGCAGCATTTCCACTTTCTGGATGGGACGAATAAGGCCCAGAAGAACACATTTCAATGTTGGTGGAATTGATTTAATTCTCTTAATGACAGTGATATCAGGGCTTCTAACTCCTACCTTCCCACCCTCTCTCCTTCCTTCTTTCTGGTTGTTATTCTTGTCAAACATAAAGCTATTTATCCACCATCCTTAACTTTTTCCAAGGAATATCCATGCACTCACACAGCTTCTAATAACCAGACCCCTGAGTGAAAGCCAGTGACCTCACGGGCGGCAGGGCTTGTTTGTGGCTGGATACCATATTGTGCACCGGGCTGGAATTCTCTGTTCTTCCTCACTAGGAAGCTGGATTTGTACCAGGAACCTCTTATCTGAAAAGGCAGCTCTAGGCTGGGGAGAACAGAGCTGGTTTGACGAAGTGGAGAGGCGCTCAATGTTGGTCTGGCCACGCTTTGGGCATGCGTGAGCGCTCACAGCAAAACACAGCTGGCATGTCTAATTTTAGCCTTGACTGCCTTGAAAAGGGACCCTTAAAGGAAATATATTTTCGCTGAAACCATTTGTATTATAATGTAACAGCTGACAGACATGTCAGAATATTACTTATTATTGGTGGGGAAAAACTCTGTCAGGTAATTGTGCTTTTTTTTGTGATGACATCGGGAAAGTGATTAAAGCATCCCTGAATCAAAATCATCATAGATAGACAGTGAGAGAACCAGAGCTTTTATTTATGAAGACGCCTGTAAACCTAATGGGATACCTCCTTTGATGCTTACAAAACGGATGTAAGGGTAAGAATGATCATTTCGGCTATGGCAAGTGGGTCCTTGTGATCTGACGATGCAGGGCTTGCTAATAGTAGTCCTGGCATAGACTCTCAAATTTCTTCAATGCTTAGCATCCTCCGTGTCGTCCGAGAAGTAAAAGGTTAGTTTCTGGACCGGGTCTCGGATTCATCTGGCTTTCGTATGTTAACAGGTTCTGAAAGCATCTGGGACACACTTGTTCCATTTTAACCAGCACGGGTCGTCCGTCTGCTTTTATTTTTGTCTTTCTCTTCCTTCCTCCCTTCGTCCTCTCTTCCCTCCCGTGGTCTTCTGTGTTTGCTTTAGCAGTGTGGCTTACCTTGCCACTTGGCAAGAAAAAAAAGGCAGCTCTTGTGTGGGGTAGATGGAGGGAAGGATAAGCAATAATCCACCGCCCGAATTTGAGTTCCCTGGGTTCAGTTCCAGCGGCAGCAGCTTTGCTGCAAAAATTGCTTTGCTGTTCGAGATAGCCAGCAGAGGGAATCAGGACTTTGCTTGCAGCAGGGGTTGAAGCAGGCTTTTTTTTTTTTTTCTTGGAGGAAATACTGCAGCTTTCTGGACTGCATACCCTGCTCCCTGGAGAGGTTCCACCCACCAGCTGGAAGGAGAGGAAGTGAATGAAAGGACAGGAGGAGCCCGAACACCATGTCACTCTGGAAGGGAGACAGCAGCAACCAGGCTGTGCAAGGTTGTTTTGTTTTGTTTTCTTTTCCCCTTTCTCTTTCTTTTTTTTTCTTTTTCATTTTTTTGTTTTCTTTCTTTCTTTCTTTCTTTCTTCTTTCTTTTTTTCCCTTTTTCTTTAAGGTGGGGAAAGAGACAAACAGGAGACAGGAAGCTGATCTGCAAGGATTCAGAGTTGTGCTAAAAAGACTTTGATTTTTTTCTTCTCTCCCTCTTTACAAACGCTGGCAATTGACATCACTACAGACAGCCTGGGTAGAGAACAAAGTGCCTCATCCCAAGTGGACCCTGGCAGCTGGGGGAAGGAAGGCAGGATCTGGGAAGGCTGTGTGTGTGTGTGTGTGTGTGTGTGTGCGCGTGTGTGTGTGCGTGTGTTGTTCTACCAATACCTTTCCTTTTTTCTTTCTTTCTTTCTTTCTTTCTTTCTTTCTTTCTTTCTTTCTTTCTTTCTTTCTTTCTTTCTTTCTATTTTTTTGGTGTGTTTCTTTTTTAAATTCCTGCCGTGTTGGAACTAGTGAGTGGTGGAAGACGAAGGATCTCTGAAGCCTCATCAGTCATCGGGACCATCAGGAATAGTGGTTTAAGAGGACGCTCGGCCTGGGGCACCATACCGTGTCATCGAGTTCCCTGCCTCAGAGATAAAGATTCCAGCTACATGGGTAAACGCCTGGATCAGCCACAAATGTACCCCCAGTACACTTACTACTATCCTCACTGTCTCTAAACCAAGGTATGGCTCGACCCACAGTCTGGCAAGCAGTGTGTATCCTGCACTTGGGATGGGAAACAGGCATGTGGATTATTATTTACCTCCCCTTTCCCATCACCTCTTCCTGCTTCTTTGAAATTAGTAACATAGCAATGGAGTTAATGAGGCAGAGGAGAATATGAGAAGAAAGCAAGCCCTGGGACTGTGGTTTTTCTCTTCTAGCAGAGATAATAGTTTCGCTCGTGTTCCTTTGTTGTTATTTGGCAACATAAAGATGTTCCTGATATCCGTAGTAAAGTGCTTTGCAGATGGACAGGGTTGTTAGAAAGGAGATTGTGACAGTGATTATCAGGAACAACAACGATTTCAGAGGCTTTTCTGGTGAGCTGTTCTTTGTGGCTCTGAAAGGGTTTTTCTCACTGGATAGGATGCACCAGGGTGGGGGCAACTCAGACTTTCAATCACAGAGTATAGAATGAAAGAAGGTGTGGGAAGGTATAGTACGACTAACTGACGTCCCGTAGAGTTTGTTTGGGTGTGCTTTTGTTTTTGTGTATTTGCCTTACATATTTTATTTTATATGGAGGGTGATCAAGACTCTACAGACTGAAGTTTGGAGCTTTACAATAGATGTTCTTTACTTTTCGAAGCTCTGTTTTTCTGTGCTGGCTGCCATCAGGAGGCCTGTGGGTCTTGAAACGGGATGAAATATAACTGATGATAATTGGACACGAATTGGTTAAATACTTTAGTCTTGGGATCCCTGGGTGGCGCAGTGGTTTGGCGCCTGCCTTTGGCCCAGGGCGTGATCCTGGAGACCTGGGATCGAATCCCACGTCGGGCTCCCGGTGCATGGAGCCTGCTTCTCCCTCTGCCTATGTCTCTGCCTCTCTCTCTGTGTGTGACTATCATAAATAAATAAAAAAAATTAAAAAAAATTTTTAATACTTTAGTCTTTATGTGTGTGCGTAAATGACCATTACGGGGCCAGTGGAAAGCCCACGTAACTAAGCAGTGGGCAGTGCCAACCATGAACTTGATCCTGCAGTTCAGACCTGAAAGGCTCTCAGGTGTGAAATCACTGCTCCAATTTGTCAGTTAAATTGGACTTGATGAGTTGGGGGGGAGGGTGTCGGTAGAGTTATCGCTTTGAATGTATGGGTTATGTTTCTTTACAGGTGATATTAATTTTGTATCGCATTAGCCAGACTCCACTGTCTTCTTAATAAATAAATATGCGGAGAGTGACCAAGGCGTGCCTGAGTGATCTGTGCTGCCACCGGGACTCGTTGATGGGATTAGTGTTCGGTAATCCATGCTGTAGTTAGCTCTTATTTATTCTGTCTCCTCCAACAATGCCTATTTGTAAACCAGACGAGGCAGCAGACTTTCCGAATTCTATTAAAAATTGTTGCTTTTTTTTCTTTCTTTTTCAATCGCTCCATGACTCGCCCTGCCCCTGCAAGGTCTCCTCACATTGCTTTTTGCCCTTGTGAGCATTTAGTTTGTGGGGCTGCTGCTTTAGTAGACCAGCCCTCCTGCTCCCGTGCAGTGCAGTGTGTTTTAACTCTTTGGGGGATTGGGTGGAGAATGCTGTCTGCCTTCCTCAAGGAAATGGCAAAGCAAGGGCTAGTCTAAAAGAGGAAATTTATAGTCATTCCTCATCCCCCCCCCAAGAAATAAAAACAACAAACCCAAGGGTTCCATGAAAAATATCGGACATTCCATCCCTTTTACTCATTTGGCTAAATTTTTCCAAATGTTTCAAAATTCATGCTTTCTTTTTGGTTCTTTTTTTGACTATGAAGCATATTCAGAAAGGAAACTTTAGATAAAAATGAATGGAATAATTGCTTTCCTGCCTGAGATTTCTTTTAACTTATTGCTAGCAGGAAATAATGTCTTGCACATTATATTAAGGACAGGATGTTGGATGAGCTACACTGATGGGAAGTGTGTGTGTGTGTGTGTGTGTGTGTGTGTGTGTGTGTGAAGAGAGAGACTGGGAGAGGGAGAGAGAGAGGGATTGAGGTAAAGAAAGTGCAGTGGTGAGGGAAAAGAGGAGAGCCTGAAAAACATAGAGGGAATTTAAAAAAAAATCTGTTTTGGGGTCCTGTGTAGTTTAGTGTGTAGACAGGCAGCATCTGGATCTTGTTACTTTCAAGCTAGTCAAAGCCATCAACTTCTGGAACATTTTTAAAGAAGGTAGATCCATTAGGTGACCTAAACTGATATTCGGGCAATCAGATCAGGGTGGATGGGGAATATAGGATCAGCTACTTTGGCTATCATGGTAGTTCATATTGATTATGTTGCAAACTTTCGACAGAGCTGTGAAGTTGTCGAATACTGTTTCGGTGGCTCTGAAATGATAGACATTAATAACATTCCTGGAAGCTGAAGATGTGAAAACGTGCCCTGCTTTGAAACTTGGGCACACAGGGAATGAGAATAAGGATCAATCATACTTTAAAATGTGGGGACTTTCTGGCAGCATGAATACTATGTAAGAAAGTACTATCATGACCCAGTATAGCATGAAAACAACTGGGTTATTTCAGTGTTGTCTTTTTGCTCCTTTTATATTTTTATCTTAAAATATTACCTATAATAATTTTGAGGGGAATACATGCTGCTCATGTTTATTTGGTAAGCAAGCCTTGGTGGAATTCACAAAATCTACAGTCCTAGCCTTGGCTTATAGTTATAATCTATTTTAAAAATCAGAGCTATTTAAAATGATACTGATACATAAAGAATACTTATGGTTGATAAAAATAGAGTTCTGTGGTTGACTATAAAAGTCATATTCTGGTGACATCATAATAATTTAAGCTGTCCTGTAAAACCAGGTGTTCTTAACTAATCAACAAAAGCCATTTACTGACATTAGTTTGGGGTGAAGAATCTTTATGGGGTTCTTAAAGAACTCAAGGTGTATCATTGCATTTATTCAGACAGTACAAAATACTGAACGTTTTCTTTCTACTTAAATGTGTGTGTTAGATACAGCTGCTCTTTTCTTATGATAAAACAAAATGAGAGTAGGGTGTCTAAATAAATGGAAAGGTTTCCCTTTCCTCCAATGCAATTAAAGTTTTAGAAAAACTTGGGGCACTTCCCTGCTTTCTCTGATCCTCTTATTTTCCCATCACATTAGAACTAATTCACTACCTTTGTTGCTTAAAAAGAAAAAGAAATTAGAAATAAGTTACTTATGCTTCTCTCCCTTTGAATAATTTTCCAAATGCTTAAATTATTATATTAGATAAATGTACATAGAAGTAAAATGAAAACCCAATGACTAGCTGATAGCTATCTTGTAGCGGTATTGTTCTAGGATGCATGTTTTCCAAGACCTTGCATTAAAAGCTGTCATTTGTCAATTTTCTTTTGGCCATTTTTCCCCCTATTAAAAGAAGCAATTTAAAAAAGAAACATTGTGATTGAGCAGAAAAGAAGCAATCTTGATGACATGTTTTAATACTTACATAAGAGCCATAGCCAGATTTAAAAAAAAAAAAATCTTCATCAAAACGAATTTGCTCTTTGAAGGCCACCAGGATAATCAGCAAACTTTAGAGAAAGGGGACCAAAAAATAGCTCATTAGCTTAATGATAATATCCATAATCACGTTTGATTGAGTCACAACCTAATATTTCTCAGCAATTTTGTTATAGCCCATTCAAAGCAAGCAACCTGTTGCTATTGCATTGTGAGACCCAGGGTGAATCGCAATCTGAGTTATTTTGTGGAGGGTTTCTTGGAAAGGCAACTTAATCATAACTAGGAAGGCTAAAAAAGAGTAAAACATGGTCACAGCCTGGTGAATTGATACTTTGTTGCTGAGAAAGATATTTCCCTCATGTGTGGTATCTGGAAAACTTTATCATCTCCCCAAAACTTTAAAATGCATCCAAACGCACACAGCAAGCTAGTCCTTCCTTCCATTTCCTTACCCTGACCGGGTCACGATGTTTCTACCGATCCAGGGCATGGTTTCTACTCATGCTGCTTTTCCATCAGCCTACTGCTTTCCCACCTTGGACCATCTGCTTCCCCTGAAGATCTTGCAGAAAGATCTGTGGGACCCAACAGAGTTTTTCTGGCTGCTGGTACTCAGATCGTATTCAGAACCTGGTGTGAAGTTGGAGTTGGGGTCAGGTATAGGGAGTAACTCATCAACTGCACACTGACTTCAGGCTGAGTTTCCAACCATCTGCAGCCTGGACAGCTGCTCATCTCTCAAAGTCTAGCTAGAGCCCGATTGATTGTGCCATAGAGAGAGCAAACACTTGAAACACGAAGGACTAAGGAGTAGGGAAAGGAAGAGAGAGGCTCCTATGGGGCAAGGGATATTCTCAAAGATGTGAATGTACAGATCCTTCAAAAGCAAAACAGGACAACCCCTTAACATGCTTCTTGCACATGAAAATGTAGAAAATCCTGCAGAGGGAGGGAAAGAGTTTAGGATTTCCTTAGTACTTCCTGCCTCAGATTTGCATTGATAGCCAGAGTTGGTAACTTGCCAGTTTTAAAACAGCCTTGAAAACTCCCAAGTTCTGTTTTCCTTTGAAAGGCTGAAACATACAAAACTGGTTTTCTAAAAATTGTCCAGCAATAGAACCTTGAGGTACAACTCCAAATATGTCTTTCGCTTCAGGGGGTAATATGAGAGCATGAAACTATGATAAATCTTGTTTGTCTCATTTGAGAATGTACACAATTTTAATTGGTTTTGAATAAGAGAAAAATAGTAACAAGGGGCCACTCTCCCTTTCTAGTTGTCCTGTTTTCTTTACCTCCCCCCCATATTAAATTATCTTTGGAATTGTCTTTTCTATAATGCAGCCATTGTTTTCACAGTACTAAGTTTAGTGCCTAGCTAAAAGGAGGAGCTATGTAAAAAGTTCATGTTGTTGTTGTCTTTCTCTCCAGAATCATTCTTAATTCAAAAGAAACCTCATGTCAATTTGTTCTAACAGTATCTTCCTAACAGCTTCCTTTCGCTTTCTCTCAGTTTGGGAAAAGAACAATAGAATTATAAATCAAAATTATTTCTCTGAAGTAATTAAATCTATTAGAGGGTTGGAGGTAGGGGTGATTTGCAGGGAGGGAGACAAAAGAAGAGAAGTAGGATGTAAGTTCATTTCAGGTCTTTCTGGCTCCAGGAATTCTGGAAAGCGTCATTATTGCACTAATATGATTTTACACAATCCTTTTTGACATTATCAGTCTTTTTGGCAGAGAGAGGGCTCAGTCACAATTACGTCCATGCCAAATTCTAAGAAAACCAGTCTTTCTTTAAAAGAAAATCTTTGTAGTGTTGGACTTCTTATTCGGAGTAAATGGTTGATGTTTATCCACAATTGGCTTCGAGTACTACATTAAAATTGTGTTTTGTAGCAGTCTTGTAAGCCACAGCTGTATGTGATTAAATAGTGTAATATCAAAAGCGTGTGAGAATAGGCTTTTTTATGCTATAGCTGTTGCACAGCAAGAGAGCAGATGGAACCAGAGGGAGAGCCAGGGCAACAGTGTATTTATGTGTTGTAATACCTGCGTCGAGGATACACATTGCTGTTTTTTGCAGTAGTGGGAAAATGCTGACGTATCTTGGATGTCATTGAAAAATACACTTTTTGAAAATGGACATGGACCTATCATACCAATTTTTATTTTAAACAGAGAGTTACTGTTTTATTAGAAAACACATATTTACCGAAGGGTCCGAAACATTTGCAAGTGGAAGGATCATAATGATTTTCCATGCAGCACACATTCAAATAACAAAAGTGAATTTCTCATTTCTGTTTTGAAATCATAACTTTTTTGCTTTTTTAAAAAAAAATTTAAATGTTTTTTGCTGCTTTAAGCTGTGGAACTATTGTAAGAAAATCATCAGGCCATTTATCCCTAAAAAAGAGTGACAGGTAATGAGGAGAACAAAATAGGCGGTGGTATGATTCTTTTTTTTTCTTTTCAGATATTTGGAAATATAGTATTTGGTTTTGTATGCCTATTGTTCCTTTGTGGCCACTGTTAAGAAGTACATACTTGTACAAAGGGACACACTTTTGGGTCTATCTCTTTAGCAGGATATCATAATAAGGAGATTTATTTTTCATGGGATGGTTAAACTATAAAGTTCTTGAAAGAAAATATTCATGAAACCTGTCATCTTGAGTTTTCTTGAGCTTGTGAATCTATAGGATACTAATAAGAGATTTACTAGTACGTCATTGTTTTCAGGGCCTTGAAAAAGCCTATAGAAGTAGCTGTTGGTTTTCAAATTTCAGGCATTAAAAAGCAATTTGGAAAAGGAAAAAAAAAGAGGGGGTTGACAGAGATAAGTTGGATTCTGTTTGTTTTGTTTTTCATGTTGATATAAGCAGCAAATTTGTTCACATTTAAACTTTTTTTTTTCATGTAGATTTACTGGTCAGGAAGTATATACCATGTGGAATCAGTAACTGGATATAGCTTTGGAATTCAGAACATTGACATCTAATAGATAACAAATTTCAAGAGTATGGATAACAAATGCTGAGTCATGGAGTCTGGTTTTGTTTTATTGTTGTGGAGGGAGGGAATTCTCTGATTTGTGTGTCAATGGATTGGTTTCAGGTTCTCTAAGATCTCTTCCAGGCTTAGTATTTGTGACTCACACTTTGAGACTAAATGAGCCTGCTTTGATGTATTCGTGGTACTGGGAGATGACCTTGGTTTTGTGCTGTCAATGAGTTTTGTTCAGGTCCCCATCCTTTCTCCAGAGCAGATCAAATACTGCTTTGCCCACTCTGGTGATTGATGAATTTAACTATCTGCTTCCTTTGCCAATCTAAACCCAGTGTACCAAGAGAAACACATCCATCACCTGGGAGTGGGTGGAGAGCAGCTCCCAGGGGTAGGACAGAATGACAGGCATCATTTAATCATGGTCATTGCCAGCTTTGTTATCGTGGTTAAAGTTTTCTCCTTTGGGTAAAATTAGAGCTTATCTAAAGATGGTGACAGTGTGATGCTTTACTTTTCTTCATTTAACTTCCTCTCTGCAGGTGGTTTCAGAACTGAATGGGTAGGCATATGTTTGGCCTAACCAGTGGGGTGATGGAGGCAGAAGGATTGCCTCATTAAGGCCCTGACAACCCTAGTTTTGTGAATGAAACTAGGAGCTAGTGCCAATATGGAAATGACAATTGATAGATGAAATACTATTTTGACTGGAGGTTATAAATCCTTAAAACCCCTAAATTGCTGAATAGTAGTCTTTAAAACATGAGAAAAGAATACTATAGTAACTCTAGTATATGGAGTAGTAGGAGCAAGAGAATTACTTCTCCGGGACACATAAGCACAACCGTTATCTTTCTGTCTTTTTCTCACTAAGTACCCTTCTCATTCCCCCAAAAGCTCCTATTAGCTGAATTAATGAAAGTAAATAGAGGGACGCCTGGGTGGCTCAGCGGTTGAGCGTCTGCCTTCAGCTCAGGGCATTATCCTGGAGTCCTAGGATCCAGTCCCACGTCAGGCTCCCTGCACAAAGTCTGCTTCTCTCTCTGCCTACGTCTCTGCCTCTCTGTCTCAGTGTCTCTCATGAATAAATAAATAAAATATATTTTTTAAAATAAAGTAAATAGAACCTTGAATTTTGTTTTTATGAATGATAGCCAGATAGAAAAAAATAGACTTGACTTCATACATAGTTCAGGCAACCCTGATAATGTCCTGTCTTATTGTGTGGAAAGTAAGAGACAATGGAAGAAAAATAAATCTTGCTATATTCTAAGTATTGGTACTAATTATTTTAGGTATGGAGTTTTGGTTTCAGAGTTAGCTTTCCTACCATTATATTGTAGGGTTAAGAAGTTGGTATACATCACACTTCATATGCTAGAATCTTTGGCTATTTCATTCTTAACTAATGGTTTTCAAGCTGAATATGAATCATGCATAGAATTTAAGGAGAGTTTTTGAGGAGCCTTCCTATTTTTATCTCGTGTACTGCTGTCTATTTATCTTAGTCACATTGCTGATTGAGGACGATTTAATGAAAACGAAAATGGAAAACAGAATACTAACTGTCTGGGTTTCTGGACCGGTTAAGATACCTTAAAAGGTTTCCTTACATATGCGAGTCATATTTGAAGCTATTATCGATGTCTGTAAACTCTCATATTGCCCCTTTTAAAACTTATCAGTCACATAAATTGGGTGGTGGCACCCTGACTATAGCTCCTGTTGAGGTCACTTAGCATTCAAGCAAATATACTTTTGAGCTCCTAGCTAGTTTCGAGTGGATGAAGTATTTGAAGGAGTGTGTACAAAGCTTGGAATAAAATTTCAGAGATTGTTTTCTAGTGTATCATACAAAAAACCCATCTGACATACTTACGATGTTTCATTTCTTCATCTCTTCTCAAGAGATGAGAAAAACACTTTTTTTGACTTGGTACTTGTCCCTGGAAGGGTTGTGATACTCCTGAATTACCCTCGGTCTTGCTTTCGGCCCCTAGGCCTCTTGTCCCTTGCTGTGCATAGCAATTCAAACTGAGCCATTAGAAATAAGGATGTTGTATTTCAGTATAAGGCAGGAAATTCTGGAAAAGCATAAAATTCTGATGTCCTTTTTAAACTTATTCCAAAAAATTAACCACTGCTTTTTTTTTATGATAGTCACACACAGAGAGAGAGAGAGAGAGGCAGAGGGAGAAGCAGGCTCCATGCACCGGGAGCCCGATGTGGGATTCGATCCCGGGTCTCCAGGATCACGCCCTGGGCCAAAGGCAGGCGCCAAACCGCTGCGCCACCCAGGGATCCCTTTTTCTTTCTTTCTTTCTTTCTTTCTTTCTTTCTTTCTTTCTTTCTTTCTTTCTTTCTTTCTTTCTTTCTTTCTTTCTTTCTTTCTTTCTTTCTTTCTTCTTTCTTTCTTCTTTCTTTCTTTCTTTCTTTCTTTCTTCTTTCTTTCTTTCTTTCTTTCTTTCTTTCCTTTCTTTCTTTCTTCTTTCTTTCTTTCTTTCTTTCTTTCTTTCTTTCTTTCTTCCTTTCTTTCTTTCTTTCTTTCTTTCTTTCTTTCTTTCTTTCTTTTCTTTCTTTCTTTTTTTCTAATAAAAATTTATTTTTTATTGCTGTTCAATATGCCAACATACAGAATAACACCCAGTGCTCATCCCATCAAGTGCCCCCCTCAGTGCCCACAACCCAGTCACCCCCACTCCCCGCCCTCCTCTCCGTCCACCACCCCTAGTTCGTTTCCCAGAGTTAAGAGTCTTCCATGTTCTGCCTCCCTTTCTGATATTTCCTACCCATTTCTTCTCCCTTCCCCTCTATTCCCTTTCACATCTTCTTTATCCATTCATCTTTCGATGGACACCGAGGCTCCTTCCACAGTTTGGCTATTGTGGACATTGCTGCTAGAAACATCAGGGTGCAGGTGTCCCGTCGTTTCACTGCATCTGTATCTTTGGGGTAAATCCCCAGCAGTGCAATTGCTGGGTCATAGGGCAGGTCTATTTTTAACTCTTTGAGGAACCTCCATACAGTTCTCCAGAGTGGCCTGCACCAGTTCACATTCCGACCAAGCGTGCAAGAGGGTTCCCTTTTCTCTGCATCCTCTCCAACGTTTGTGGTTTCCAGCCTTGTTAATTTTCCCCATTCTCACTGGTGTGAGGTGGTATCTCATTGTGGTTCTGATTTGTATTTCCCTGATGGCAAGTGATGCAGGGCATTTGCTCATGTGCTTGTTGGCCATGTCTATGTCTTCCTCTGTGAGATTTCTGTTCATGTCTTTTGCCCATTTCATGATTGGATTGTTTGTTTCTTTGGTGTTGAGCTTAATAAGTTCTTTATAAATCTTGGAAATTAGCCCTTCATCTGATACGTCATTTGCAAATATCTTCTCCCATTCTGTAGGTTGTCTTTTAGTTTTGTTGACTGTATCCTTTGCTGTGCAAAAGCTTCTTATCTTGATGAAGCCCCAGTAGTTCATTTTTGCTTTCGTTTCTTTTGCCTTCATGGATGTATCTTGCAAGAAGTTACTGTTGCCGAATTCAAAAAGGGTGTTGCCTGTGTTCTCCTCTAGGATTTTGATGGAATCTTGTCTCACATCTAGATGTTTCATCCATTTTGAGTTTATCTTTGTGTCTGGTGCAAGAGAGTGGTCTAGTTTCATTCTTCTGCATGTGGATGTCCAATTTTCCTGGCACCATTTATTGAAGAGACTGTCTTTCTTCCAGTGGATAGTCTTTCCTCCTTTGTCGAATATTAGTTGACCATAAAGTTGAGTGTCCACTTCTGGGTTCTCTATTCTGTTCCCCTGATCTATGTGTCTGTTTTTGTGCCAGTACCACCCTGTCTTGATGACCACAGCTTTGTAGTACAACCTGAAATCTGGCATTGTGATGCCCCCAGCTATGGTTTTGTTTTTTATTTTTTTTTATTTTTTTTTAAACAAGCTTTTTTTAAATTTTTATTTATTTATGATAGTCAGAGAGAGAGAGAGAGAGAGAGAGAGGGAGGCAGAGAGAGAAGCAGGCTCCATGCACCGGGAGCCTGACGTGGGATTCAGTCCCGGGTCTCCAGGATCGTGCTCTGGGCCAAAGGCAGGCGCCAAACCGCTGCGCCACCCAGGGATCCCTGGTTTTCTTTTTTAAAATTCCCCTGGCTATTCGGGGTCTTTTCTGATTCCACACCAATTTTAAAATAATTTGTTCCAACTCTCTGAAGAAAGTCCATGGTATTTTCATAGGGATTGTATTAAACGTGTAAATTGCCCTGGGTAACATTGACATTTTCATAATATTAATTCTGCCAATCCATGAGCATGGAATATTTTTCCATCTCTTTGTGTCTTCCTCAATTTCTTTCAGAAGTGTTCTATAGTTTTTAGGGTATAGATCCTTTACATCTTTGGTTAGGTTTATTCCTAGGTATCTTATGCTTTTGGGTACAATTGTAAATGGGATTGACTCCTTAATTTCTCTTTCTTCAGTCTCATTGTTAGTGTATAGAAATGCCACTGACTTCCGGGCATTGATTTTGTATCCTGCCACGCTGCCAAATTGCTGTATGAATTCTAGCAATCTTGGGGTGGAGGCTTTTGGGTTTTCTATGTAGAGTATCATGTCATCAGCAAAGACGGAGAGTTTGACTTCTTTGCCAATTTGAATACCTTTAATGTCTTTTTGTTGTCTGATTGCTAAGGCTAGGACTTCCAGGACTATGTTGAATAGCAGTGGTGAGAGTGGACATCCCTGTCTTGTTCCTGATCTTTGGGGAAAGGCTGCCAGTGCTTCTCCATTGAGAATGGTATTTGCTGTGGGCTTTTCATAGATGGCTTTAAGATGTTAGGAATGTTCCCTCTATCCCTACACTCTGAAGTGTTTTGATCAGGAATGGACGCTGTATTTTGTCAAATGCTTTCTCTGCATCTAATGAGAGAATCACATGGTTCTTGTTTTTTCTCTTGCTGATATGATGAGTCACATTGATTGTTTTATGAGTGTTGAACCAGCCTTGCATCCCGGGGATAAATCCTACTTGGTTATGGTGAATAATCTTAACGTACTGTTGGATCCTATTGGCTAGTATCTTGTTGAGAATTTTGACATCCATGTTCATCAGAGATATTGGTCTATGATTCTCCTTTTTGGTGGGGTCTTTGTCTGGTTTTGGAATTAAGGTGATGCAGGCCTCATAGAACGACTTTGGAAGTACTCCATCTCTTTCTATCTTTCCAAACAGCTTTAGTAGAATAGGTATGGTTTCTTCTTTAAACGTTTGATAGAATTCCCCTGGGAAGCCATCTGGCCCCGGACTTTTTGTGTCTTGGGAGGGTTTTGATGACTGCTTCAATTTCCTCCCTGGTTATTGGCCGTTCAGGTTTTCTATTTCTTCCTGTTCCAGTTTTGGTAGTTTGTGGTTTTCCAGAAATGCATCCATTTATTCTAGATTGCCTAATTTATTGGCATATAGCTGCTCATATGTTTTTAAAATCGTTTGTATTTCCTTGGTGTTGGTTGATCTCTCCTTTCTCATTCGTGATTTTATTAATTTGAGTCTTCTCTCTCTTCTTTTTAATAAGGTTGGCTAATGGTTTATCTATCTTATTAATTCTTTCAAAGGACCAACTCCTGGTTTTGTTGATCTGTTCCACAGTTCTTCTGGTCTCGATTTCGTTGAGTTCTGCTCGAATCTTTATTAACTCTCTTCTTCTGCTGGGTGTAGGATCTATTTGCTGTTTTTTTTTCTTTTTTCTCTAGCTCCTTTAGGTGTAAGGTTAGCTTTTGTATTTGAGTTCTTTCCAGTTTTTGGATGGCTGCTAGTATTGCGATGTATTTCCCCCTCAGGACTGCTTTTGCTGTATCCCAAAGGTTTTAAACGGTAGTATCTTCATTCTCATTAGAATCTTTATAATTTCTCCTTAATTTCCTGGTTGACCCTTTCATCTTTTAGCAGGATAGTCCTTAACCTCCACGTGTTTGAAGTCCTTCCAAACTTCTTGTGATTTAGTTCTAGTTTCAAGGCATTATGATCTGAGAATACACAAGGGACGATCCCAATCTTTTGAAATCGGTTCAGACCTGAATTGTGATGCAGGATGTGGTCTATTCTGGAGAAAGTTCCACGTGAACTTGAGAAGAATGTGTATTCATTTGCCTTTGGATGTAAAGTTCTGTAGATATCTGTGAAATCCATCTGGTCCAGTGTATCATTTAAAGCTCTCGTTTCTTTAGAAATGTTGTGCTTAGAAGACCTATCCAGTGTAGAAAGCGCTAGATTGAAGTCACCAAGTATAAGTGTATTATTATCTAAGTATGTCTTAACTTTGGTTATTAAGTGATTGATATATTTGGAAGCTCCCACATTCGGGGCATATATATTGAGGATTGTTAAGTCCTCTTGTTGGATAGATCCTTTAAGTATGATATAGTGTCCCTCTTCATCTCTCACTACAGTCTTCAGGGTAAATTTTAGTTTATCTGATATAAGGATGGCTGCTCCTGCTTTCTTTTGGGGACCATTTGAATGGTAAATGGTTCTCCAAACTTTAATTTTCAGGCTGTAGGTGTCCTTCTGTCTAAAATGAGTCTCTTGTAGAGAGCAAATAGATGGGTCCTGCTTTTTTATCCAGTCTGACAGCCTGCGCCTTTTGATGGGGTCATTAAGCCCGTTCACGTTCAGAGTTACTATTGAAAGATATGAGTTTAGTGTCATCATGATACCTATTTAGTCCCTGTTTTTGTGGATTGTTCCAGTGGACTTCTTCCTAAAGGGGAATTTTGAGAGTCCCCCTTAAAATTTCTTGCAGAGCTGGTTTGGAGGTCACATATTCTTTCAGTTCCTGCCTGTCTTGGAAGCTCTTTCTTTCTCCTTCCATTCTGAATGAGAACCTTGTTGGATAAAGTATTCTTGGCTGCATGTTTTTCTCATTTAGGACCCTGAATATATCCTGCCAGCCCTTTCTGGCCTGCCAGGTCTCTGTGGAGAGGTCTGCTGTTAATCTGATATTCATCCCCATATTAATTAGGGATTTCTTGTCTCTTGCTCTTTTAAGGACCTTCTCTTTATCTTTGGAATTTGCAATTTTCACTCTCAAGTGTCGAGGTGCTGAAGGGTTTTTATTGAATTTAAGGGGAGATCTATTTCCTGGATCTGAATGCCTGTTTTTCTGCCCAGATTAGGAATACATATTCTGGCCCTCTGGCCGTTTCAGCGCCCTCGGAAACCCCAATTAAATGTAGATTTTTCTTCCTCACACTGTCACTTATTTCCCTTAATGTATCCTCATGATCTTTTAATTGTTTGTCTCTTTTTTCCTCAGTTTCTCTCTTTGCCATCAACTTGTCTTCTATGTCACTCACTCATTCTTCCACCTTATTAACCCTCGTCGTTAGGACCTCTAGTTTGGATTGCATCTCATTCAATTGATTTTTAAGTTCTGCCTGATTAGATCTAAATTCTGCAGTCATGAAGTCTCTTGAGTCCTTTGCTTTTTTCTAGAGTGACCAGTAGCTGTATAATAGTGCTTCTGAATTGGCTTTCTGGCATTGAATTGTAATCCAGATTTTGTAACTCCGTGGGAGAGTGGACTAGTTGTGATTCTTTCTTTGGAGGTGAGGTTTTCCTTCTAATCATTTTGCTCAGTGCAGAGTGGCCAAAAACAAGTTGTATTGGGAAAAGGAGAAAAAGAGGGAAGAGAAAGAAGAAAAGAAAAAGAAAAAAAGAAGATAGAAAAAGAAAAAAAAAGAGAAGAAAAGAAAAAAAGAAAAAGGGGGGGAAACAGAAATCAAAAAACAAAAAACAAGGGGGAGTATCCTCTGATTCTGTATACTGTAAATCCCTCGACTTCCCCTGGAACTTTCCAGTGCTGCTTGGTTAATAATTTGTTTTTCCCCTGTCCGTCTAGCTGGTGTTCTGGGGGAGGGCCCTGCTGTGCTGATTTTCAGGTGTTAGCACTTGGGGGAGCTGCTCAGCCCCCTGCCTGGTGCAGGGCTCAGTGCGGGTTGTTTACCCCGCGAGGCCCCAGGAGGAACAACCGCAGTGGCGGGGCCAGCTCTGGAGCCCTGGAGTCAGCTCCTGCAGTAGCCCCAGAGCTCTCCGTCTGCAGGGCCTGGAGGCTCCGGGCCGGGCCGCTGATCTGCTCATTCGGGGCAGGAGCGTCCTCGCTGTCCTGGGCCCTCCCGGCCTCTGCCCGACCCGGGGGGAGGCCGGATCCTGGGCTGTGTCCCCGGCGCCCTGGGCTCCCGGCCTGTGCTGGTGGGTTCGCGCTCCCGCTCCGCAGCCCCCTCCCCGCGAGCCGCCGCCCGAGCCCCTCCGAGCTGCTCCGGGTCAATGCGTGCGTGCGCTGCAGCCCTTTAGGGAGCTCGGCGCGCTCTCCCCAGGGCGCGGTGTCTGTTAGTGTCCCAGGGGGCCTGAGGGCACCCCCGCCCTCCTGGGGTCCTGCTCCAACTGCCTGTGAGCCCCTTTCCCCCGGGAAGGTCGGTGCAGCTCCTGCTCCTCCGGGACGGGGCTCTCCTGTCCTGGGGACACTCGCCCCGGCCTCAGCCTGGCTCCTCGCGGGGCCCCTCCCCCTTGGAGGCCTTTTGTTTCTTTATTTCTTTTTTCCCGTCTTCCTACCCTGGTAGAAGCGCAAACTCTTCTCACTGTAGCATTCCAGGTGTTCTCTCTTTAATTCTCAGGCCGAATTCATAGATTTTCAGGATGATTTGAAGATTATCTAGGTAATTTGGTGGGGACAGGTGACTTGGGGACCCTACTCTTCTGCCATCTTGCCTTTTCTCCTCTCTTAATATTAGAGATATTTGGATGGCTGCATTGAACTCATATCATCCTGCAAATAAATATCCTTTTTAAATTTATTTTTATTTTTTTAGAGATTTATTTGTTTTAGAGAGTTCAAATGAGAGAGAAAGAGAGAATCTCAGGCAGACTCCCTGCTGAACCCAGAGCCCAATACGGGGCTCCATCTTACCGCCTTGAAATCATAACCTGAGCTGAAACTTAACCCATTGGGCCACCCAGGCACCCCTAAATAGCTTTTTAATATGCAAACACAAGCACTAGATTTAAGCAAAAACCTTCACTCCATAAAGAAAATGTGCTATCCTCCCTTACTTATATTTCTGTGACTACTGAATGAATATACCAACTGGAGAAGATAACAGAGCTTTCTTTTCTGCTCTACTAAAGTTCACCATGTATTTTTTTTATACTAAGCCTTGTGTAGACTTTAACTTTTGTTCAATATGTTTTAGTATCTCAAAATCTCCAGAAAAGTTGAAATTCGATGCATTTTCTTTTAAAAGGATAAAAGGTTTTAAAATCCACTTTTATGGTTCTCCTTGGTGACTGAAGATATTAAACTAAATTAATGATAAATTGAAAGGACAACTAAACCAAGCAGATGTAGGTGAAGAAATTTTTCCATTAGAGTAACATTACTGAAAATGCAGATTATAGTAAGAGATGTATTTGGCTAAATTTTAGGGAGCCACTTTATGAAGTAAACTCAAAAAAGCATTTCATTAAAAAAAGGCATTTCAAAGCACTTTTCCTAGTGCTGATATTTAAGAAAGACAGAGAAGGGAAATATTAAGGCCTGGGATTAATGAGATTTATAATCTAGTAGGAGAAGGAAAATAAACCCACATGGATATGTGTGTGAAAAGGACAACCATACAGTATATTACTGAAATAAATTAAAACCCTAACATCAGGAAGAGTGCTCACTTTGGCAGCACAGATGCTAAAGTCAGGAAGAAAGTTTTTTCTTTCTGTCTCAGCCACCTCTACTCTCCACTTACAGATACAGCTTACCTGACAAACATCCTAAAGCTTAATTGGTACCATTTCCTTCCTGGCATCTTGAGCACAGCAAAATATATTCTCCACTATCCTAGCAACTTCTAGTCAAGATTCTCATCTAATATGATTCTTATATAAATATTCAGTGCCCTTAGAATTTAAAATAATGGCTGTGATTTGGCAGATCAGTAATGTTATTTTCTAGACATATTTTGCCCACAGTATTTTTTCCACACAGTCCTCCATGCCATCAGATATGATGCCAACCTCAGAAGCAAAAGTTACTTTCACTTCATTCCGGACATAACTTCTCATCTTTTCTAAGTAGCATCCTTTAGTTTTGTGAATATCTTTATTCCATTTTAGAGACCCATCTTCTTCCCATTATGGTTGATAGTATTCATAATTAATTGAAGGTGAATGTATGTTACAAACAGAAATTTCTTTTTTTTTATGATAGTCACACAGAGAGAAAGAGAGGCACAGGCAGAGGGAGAAGCAGGCTCCATGCACCGGGAGCCCGACGTGGGACTCGATCCCCAGTCTCCAGGATCGCAACCTGGGCCAAAGGCAGGCGCCAAACCGCTGCGCCACCCAGGGATCTCCACAAACAGAAAATTCTTTAGAACTCTGGAGAGGCAATCATTCATCATATAGGTAAAAATAATGGCATTGCTTCTGCCTTCCTGGAGCTTATGGGCTGGGAAAGACATAGAAGGTCTTTACTTCTCAGAGATACTGTTTCTCTTTAGTTCATGTCAATAAATCTCCCTGAATCATTCAATGAATTTTCCTCTTTCTTTTCTCAATTCTGTCCACAGATACCAGATTAATTTTTAATGCCCCTCTCTTATCTTATGACTCATTTGCATAAGAACCTAAATGATTCCTGTATGCCCCCCAAATCCCCCCACCCCTGCCAGTATTAAACTCCTTAGTGTAGTATATAGGCTGTCTGCAATTTAATTCAACTGATCCTTCCAATCCTCTATCATAATGTAAGAACTTACATTTAACACTGCATTAGGGACATGTACTTTGATGACTTTTTGCATGTATTTTCTGATTTGCAGCTGACAATAATTATATGAGATATGTAGTATGTATGCTGATTTTTTTTCAGATGAAGAAACTAAAATATAAAAAGTTTGCACCATCACCTATTTCCACACAGATAATGAATGCTGGCTCTGGGATTAAACTTAGTGTTATTTGATCTCACTTGTTCACTACAGTAAGTTAAATAATGGCCCCCAAAGATATCAGGTCCTAAACCCTGGAACCTGTAAAACCTGATATCTTATTTAGCAAAGCCTATGCAGACACATCTGCATAATTAAAGTAACAATCTGGAGGTGGAGCAATTACCTGAATTAAATGGATGAACTCTTAATGCAATCACAAGTGTCACTACAAAAGTGAGGCAGATAGAGACTTGACACAGACACTAGAGGAGGCAGCAATGTGACCATGGAGGCAGAAGATGGGGAGTGATGTGACTACAAACCAAGAAATGGCAGCAGCTACCAGAGCCTTCAGAGGGGAGTACCCTCTCAATACCTTGCTTTTGGCTCAGTGATATTTATTTCAGACTTTTGGCCTCTGGAACTTGGAAAAATTGTTTTCTATTGTTTAAAGCCTCCAAGTTTGTGATCATTTGTTACAGCAGCCACGGGAAATTAATGCAAGAACAGAAACTCTGTTCTACACTGCCACCTATAGGCAAATTCTCTGGTTCCCAAATCAGAATCCTCTCAGTAGGAATTAGATGGCCACAGATCTGGATACAGGGACATTACTTCCAAGCCTGCAGTAATAAATACTTGGGTAGAAAAGTCAGATAACCCAAACCTGAAGGAAATGAGGTACCCAGAGTCCAGGGATACTCTTCAAAAAAAAAAAATTGCATCAAATTAGAATTAGAGAAGCATCGCAGAAGACATAGGCCAAGAGCAACCCTAAATAATGATGTTAGCTTCCTTTACTTGTTATACTGAAAGAAAAGTTGATTCTTGAACTTGTCAGTCCTAATCCTGCAAGATAGAGAGAGCTACTTGTTTCTTTTTTTTTAATTTTTTATTAATTTATGATAGTCACAGAGAGAGAGCGAGAGAGAGAGGCAGAGAGAGAAGCAGGCTCCATGCACCGGGAGCCCGACGTGGGATTCGATCCCGGGTCTCCAGGATCGCGCCCTGGGCCAAAGGCAGGCGCCAAACCGCTGCGCCACCCAGGGATCCCGAGCTACTTGTTTCTAAAGGGAGAGATTCCCATGTAAGAACAAACTAGTAAGGTAGGTTTAATGAATGTAGTCACATGTACTCATTGTTGGGTGAACAGCTGCAAGTAGGTGTATGGTTTAATGACGTGGCAACATAAAAACAGATCTCTGGGTATATGTAAAGCTTTGGGCTTTGACTGATTCTACTCAACATGTACATCATTAAGTGCTAGCAACAGAAAGACACCAGGATCAAGATGCAGATTTCGTCACCTAGGGCTACACATCATTCAGTGACAAATTATAATAAATTAAACCAGATTGAATTTATAGGCACAGCTTGGAGATATTGTGTCTTCAATTCCAGACCACCAAAATGGCAAGTATCTCATGAAAGTGAATCAACTGAATTTTTTTTGGTTTTGCACTGCATATAAAGGTTATGTGTATACAATATTGAAGTCTATTAAAAGTGTGCAATAGCATTATGTCCAAAAAACACAATGTATATACCTTAAATTTAAAAATACTTTATTACTGAGATGCACGGGTGGTCCAGTGGTTGAGCATCTGCCTTCAGCTCAGGGCATGATCTTGGAGTCCCAGGATGGAGTCCCACATGGGGTTCCCCACAGGGAATCTGCTTCTCCCTATGCCTAGGTCTATGCCTCGTTCTCTTTCTGCATCTCTCATGAATAAATAATTAAAAATAAAAATACCTTTATTACTAACAAATGCTAACCATCATGTGAACTTTCAGTTGGTTGCAATCACTGATCATAGATCCACGTAACAAATTAAATAATAATGAGTAAGTTTGAACTGCAAGAAGGACACAGAGACATGAAGTGAGAAATGCTGTTGAAATAAAAATAACACCAAAAGACTTGCTCAATGCACGTTTGCCACAAACTTCAATTTGTAAAAAAAAAAAAAAAAAAAAAAGATTTGTGTGAAGCACGATAAAATAAGGTATGTCTATATAAAAAAGTGTTAAAGTGATTAGTTATTAAAGAAAAAAGGGTTTTTTTTCTCATAACATTTATCAAATAAATTCTCAGATGAATTAAAGGCATAATTGTGAAACAATGAAACTACTGACATATAGTTGATAATATAGGTGAATTTTATATGAACATGGATAGAGAAAGCCTTTTTAAGCATAAAAGTCATAATGATATCACCAAGATGGCAAGAAAAATGATCTTCTCCAGTTCCCTCAGAGAAAAACCAACTAGGAGTATCTATAGTCAAGGCATCTTTGTGAAAGTCCTAGAACCAAGGATGAGGCTGGAGTATCTACTTGGCTCAGAAAAAAATAAAATAAAATAATGCATTTGAAGGGTAAAAGGAGCAGTTTTACTTTGACCTAATCACCCTTTCCCAAAACCAGTGCAGTACAGCAGAAAGATATACTCCCAGAACCTCTGATTTCTCCAGTGTGAAAAAGCCCAAGGGAGGGTATCCAGCTTCTCCACTGTTATGAGTGCTTCTAAGGATGCCTACACTTCAGTCTCATCTCACAGGGACCACTGGAGAAATAAATAGCATAAGACTTTCAAGCATCAGAGATGGAGAGGGAGAAAGGGGCTCATAGCAATTAAGGCAGGGATCATGGTAAGCTGTGGTTTGGGGAGTGTAAGTACCTGAACAGAGCTCTTAGCTAAGAGCCAGAGTGAGAGCCATTTGGAGAACCAAAGTGATGGTGCTCACTTCAGCAGCACATATACTAAAATCGGAATGATACAGAGAAGATTAGCATGGCCCTTGCACAAGGATAACATGCAGCATTCCATATTTTTTCAACTTCTGGTCTTTGGCCTTGTCAGAATCATCCAGGGTGAAATTTACTTAGGTCATGGTTGATATTCTTGACTCAGCCCCGCTCACATACAGCCACTCTGCACTTAGCAAAATGACTAGAAGGAAGAATTCAACACAAAAGAAAGAATCAGAAACAGTACTCTCTGCCACAGAGTTACAGAATTTAGATTACAATTCAGTATCAGAAAGTCAATTCAGAAGCACAATTATAAAGCTACTAGTAGCTCTGGAAAAAAAGCATAAAGGATTCAAGAGACTTCATAACTGCAGAAATTAGATCTAATCAGGATGATATTAAAAATCAATTAAATGAGATGCAATCCAAACTGGAGGTCCTAATGATGAGGGTTAATGAGGTAGAAGAAAGAGTGAGAGATATACAACACAAGTTTATGGCAAGGAGGAAGCTGAGGAAAAAAGAGAAAAACAATTAAAGACCATGAGGAAAGGTTAAGGGAAATAAATGATAGCCTGAGAAGGAAAAATCTACATATTGAACAAATCATAGCTGAGAACTTCCCTAATTTGGAGAGGGAAACAGGCATTCAGATCCAGGAGATAGAGATATCCTCTATCAATAAAATAAAATAAAATAAAATAAAATAAAATAAAATAAAATAAAATCAATAAAAACCGTTCAACACCTCAACATTTAAGAGTGAAACTTGCAAATTTCAAAGATAAAGAGAAAATCCTTAACGTGGTAAGAGACAAGAGATCCATAACTTATATAGGGAAAAATATCAGATTAACAGCAGACCTCTCCACAAAGACCTGGCAGACCAGAAAGAGCTGGCAGGATATATTCAGGTCTTAAATGAGAAGAACATACAGCCGAGAATACTCTATCCAGCAAGGCTCTCATTCATAATAGAAGGAGAGATAAAGAGCTTCCAAGAGATGCAGAAACTGGAAGAATATGTGACCACTAAACTAGCTCTGCAAGAAATGTTAAGAGGGACCCTGTAAAATAAATAGGAAGCCCAAGAACCTACCCACAAAAACAAGGACTGAATAGGTATTATGGTGACACTAAGTTCATATCTATCAATAGTTACTCTGAACATGAATGGGCTAAATGATCCCACCAAAAGACCACAGGGTTTCAGGCTGGATAAAAAAGCAAGACCCATCCATTTGCTGTCTACAAGAGACTCATTTGAGACCTAAGGACACCTCCAACCTGAAAATGAAAGGGTGGAGAACCATTAACGTTCAAATGGTCCTCAAAAGAAAGCTGGGGTGGCAATCCTCCTATCAGATAAAGGTTATCCCAAAGACTGTAGTAAGAGATGAAGGGGACACTATGTCATACTCAAAGGGTCTATCCAACAAGAAGACTTAACAATCATGAATATTTATGCCCCTAATGTGGGAGCTGCCAAGTATATCAAACAATTAATAACCAAAGTAAAGACATATTAAATTATAATACACTAATAGTAGGAAACTTCAACCTAGCACTTGCGGCAAATGACAGATCTTCTAAGCACAACATCACCAAAGAAACAAGAGCTTTAAATGATACACTGGATCATATGGATTTCACAGATATCTACAGAACTTTAGGTCCAAACACAACTGAACACACATTCTTCTCAAGTGCACATGGGACTTTCTCTGGAATAGACCATATTGGCTTACAAACCAGGCAATACCAAAAGATTGGGATTGTTCCCTGCATATTTTCAGACCACCATGCTTTGAAACTTAAACTCAATCACAAGAAGGAATCTGGAAGAAACTCAAACACATGGAGGTTAAAGTGCAGCCTGCTAAAAGATGAAAGAGTCAACCAGGAAATTAGAGAAGAATTAAATAAGATTCATGGAAACTAATGAGAATGAAGATACAACCATTCAAAATCTTTGGGATACAGCAAAAGCAGTCCTGAGAGGGAAATACATCACAATATAAGCATCCCTCAAAAAATTGGAAAAAACAAATACACAAGCTAACCTTGCACCTAAAGGAACTGCAGAAAGGACAGCAAATAAACCTATACCAAGTAGAAGAAGAGAGTTAATAAAGATTCGAGCAGAACTCAATGAAGTAGAGACCAGAAGAACTGTAGAACAGATCAACAAAACCAGGAGTTGGTTCTTTGAAAGAATTTGTAAGAGAGATAAACCATTATTCAGTCTATTGAAAAGAAAGGAGAAAGGACTCAAATTATAATATTATGAATGAAAGGTGAGAAATCACAACCAATACCAATGAAATACAAAATTTAAAATAAAAAAAACCATGTAATTTTATATATATATAATAATAAAAATATTATTATAATATTTTAATAAAGCAATTTATTTATACACCAATAAATTAGTCAATCTAGAAGAAACAGACACATTCTGGAAAACCACAAACGACCAAAACTGGAACAGGAAGAAAACAGAAAACCTGAACAGGCCAATAACCAGGGAGGAAATTGAAGCAGTCATCAAAAACCTCCCAAGACACAAAGTCCAGAGCCAGATGGCTTCCCAGGGGAATTCTATTAAATATTTAAAGAAAAAAACAAAACCTATTCTACTAAGCTGTTCTGAAAGATAGAAAGGGACGGAATACTTCCAGACTCATTTTATGAAGGCAGCATCACCTTAATTCCAAAACCAAAGACCCCACCAAAAAGGAGAATATAGACCAATATCCCTGATTAACACAGTTGCCAAAAATTCTCAAAAATATACTAGCCAATAGGATCCAACAGTACATTAAGAAGATTATTCACCGTGACTAAGCAGGATTTATCCCTGGAATGCAAGGCTGGTTCAACACTCTTAAAACAATCAACGTGATAGATCATATCAACAAGAGAAAAACAAAGAACCATATGATACTCTCAATAGATGCCAGAGAAAACATTTTTAAAAGATTTTATTTCTTCATGAGACACACACACATACACACACAAGAGAGAGAGGAGAGAGAGAGAGAGACAGAGACACAGGCAGAGGAGAAGAAGCAGGCTCCACGTAGGGAGCCCAAGGTGGATTCGATCCTGGGACTCCAGGATCAGGCCCTGGGCTGTAGGCGGTGCTAAACCACTGAGCCACCCGGGGGGCCCCAGAGAAAGCATTTGACAAAATACAGCATCCATTCCTGATCAAAACTCTTCAGAGTGTAGGGAAGGAGGGAATATTCCTCACCACCTTAAAAGTCATCTATGAAAAGCACACAGCAAATATCATTCTCAATGGTTGGAAATACTGAGAGCCTTTCCCCTAAGATCAGGAACACGACAAGGATGTCCACTCTCACCACTGCTATTCAACATAGTACTGGAAGTCCTAGCCTCAGCAATCAGACAACAAAAAGAAATAAAAGGCATTGAAATTGCAAAGAAGTAGTCAAACTCTCCCTCTTCACAGATGACATGGTAAGGTACCTATAAAACCCAAAGACTCTACCCCAAGATTGCTAGAACTCATACAGCATTTCGGCAATGTGGCAGGATACAAAATCAATGCTCAGAAGTCAGTGGCATTTCTATACAGTAATAATGAGACTGAAGAAAGAGAAATTAATCAATACCAAAATCCCATTCAGGTTTATTGCACCCAAGCATAAGATACCTAGGAATAAACTTAACCAAAGTGATAAAGGATGTATACCCTAAAAACTACAGAATGCTTCTGAAAGAAATTGAGGAAGACACAAAGAGATGGAAAATATTCCATGCTCATGGATTGGAAGAATTAATACTGTGAAAATTTCTCTGCTACCCAGGGCTATTTACACATTTAATGCAATCCCTATCAAAATACCATAGACTTTCTTCAGAGAGTTGGAACAAATCATCTTCAGATTTGTGTGGAATCAAAAAAAGACCCTGAATAGCCAGGGGAATTTTGAAAAAGAAAACCAGAGCAGGGGGCATCACAATGTTGGATTTCAAGTTGTACTACAAAGCTGTGATGATCAAGACAGTGTGGTACTGGCACAAAAACAGACACGTAGATCAGTGGAACAGAATACAGAACCCAGAAACGGGCCCTCAACTCTATGGTCAACTAATATTCAACAAAGCAGAAAAGACTATCTCCTGGAAAAAGGACAGTCTCTTCAATAAATGGTGCTGGGAAAATTGGACAGCCATGTGCAGAGGAATGAAACTAGACCATTCTCTTACACCATACACAAAGATAAACTCAAAATGGATGAAAGATCTAAATATGAGACAAGAATCCATCCAAATCCTAGAGGAGAACACAGGCAACACCCTTTTTGAACTTGGCCACAGAAACTTCTTGCAAGATACATCTGTGAAAGCAAGGGAAACAAAAGCAAAAATGAATTCTTGGGCCTTCATCAAGATAAAAAGCTTCTGCGCAGCAAAAGAAACAGTCAACAAAACTAAAAGACAACCTACAGAATGGGAGAAGATATTTGCAAATGACATATCAGATAAAGGGCTAGTATCCAAGATCTAAAAAGAACTTAGTAAACTCAACAGCAAAGAAACAAACAATCCAATCATGAAATGGGCAAAAGACATGAACAGAAATCTCACAGAGGAAGACATAGACAAGCACATGAGAAAATGCTCTGCATCACTTGCCATCAGGGAAGTACAAATCAAAACCACAATGAGATACCACCTCCCACCAGTGAGAATGGGGCAAATTAACAAGGCAGGAAACAACAAATGTTGGAGAGGATGCGGAGAAAAGGGAACCCTCTTGCACTGTTGGTGGGAATGTGAACTGGTGCAACCACCCGGGAAAACTGTGTGGAGGTTCCTCAAACAGTTCAAAATAGAGCTGCCTTATGACTCAGCAATTGCACTGCTTGGGGTTTTACCCCAAAGATACAGATGCAGTGAAAGACCGAGACACCTGCACCCCAATGTTTATAGCAGCAATGTCCACAGTAGCCAAACTGTAGAAAGAGCTTCAGTGCCCATTAAAAGATTAATGGATAAAGAAGATGTGATCTATATACACAATGGAATATTACTCAGCCATTTAAATGACAAATACCCTCCATTTGTTTCAATGTGGATGGAACTGGAGGGTATTATGCTGAGTGATGTAAGTCAATCGGAGAAGGACAAACATTATATGGTTTCATTCATATGGGGAATATAAAAATAGTGAAAAGGATTAAAGCAGAAAGGAGAGAAAATGCGTTGGAAATATCAGAGAGGGAGACATAACATGAGAGACTCCTAATTCTGGGAAACAAGGGGTAGTGGAAGGGGAGGTGGGTGAGGAAATGCGGTGACTAGGTGATGGGCACTGAGGATGGCATTTGATGGGAAGAGCACTTGGTGTTATACTATATGTTGGCAAATCAAACTCTAATAAATAAAAAATATACAAAAAAATGAGAAGCGAAGAAAAAAAAAGTGATGACGCCCCAACCCAACTGGCTGGGTTTGGTTCTGTGTGTCCACCTAAAGGTCTCTATAAGGAATGCCTGGGTGGCTCAGTGGTTTAGCCTGCCTTCGGCCCAGGGCATGATCCTGGAGTCCTGGGATCAAGTTCCGCATCAGGCTCCCGGCATGGAGCCTGCTTCTCCCTCTGCCTGTGTCTCTGCCTCTCTCTGTGTGTCTTTAATGAATAAATAAATAAAATCTTTAAAAAACAAAAACAAACAAACAAAAAAACAAAGGTCTCTATAGACAGAGCCATCTTACAGCCTGCTCACACAGGGAAGGAAGTCAGCAAACCCACCCAGTGTGGTACACTGCCTCACCTAGGAGCCTAATCAATGATCTATGAGAGGTCACACAGCCCAGGCTATGACCTCACCTAGACAAAGAGCCAACCCAGTAGCTCTGTTCAATTGTTGAGCAGAGACTACAGCCCTTCTTATTCAGGACACCTCAATAGTGACCATGGACATCCTTGGAGCTCAACATACAGGACACAGAGCATAGCCAATGGCCCTGTCCAGCACTAGAACCCAGCCCACAGCCTTGCCTGATTGCTGAGCACAGCCTGAGGTCCCCCCTAATCCCAAAGAGACTTTACCTGAATGCCGAGTCATGCCAGAGGCACATCTGGATTGGGGGCACAGCCTGTACTCTCACCCTACCAGGGCCAATTGCAGACCCAGCCTGCAGCCCCACTCATAAGCAAAGTAAAAACTAGTAGCACCACTCTGCCTGTGACTCCAGCCCACCAGAGGTGAATGCTGATCCAGCTAATGGCTCCACCTGACCATGAAGCCAATACAAAGCCACTCAACCAGGGAGCCAGCCAGCAAGCAGCCCAATCTGAATGCCAAGCTGAGTCAGCAGGCTCACCTAACCAAAGAGCTCAGCCAGGAGTACTCCTATCTCAGAGAAGAGACAGAAGCCTCACCAAATTAGAGACCCTAACAGTAAGCCCCTCCTGCCCTCAGTTACTTCCATCTGACCCATCCAAGCCCCACAGTGAACTATTATTGGTTTAAAAGAGAATGCTGAAACTATAAGATAGGGTACATAAGCCTCATGGCACTAACAAAGAAAAACCCTGTAGTAGATGAGCAAAGTATTGAGATAGAAGAATCAAAGCACACCACCACAAAGGGTCATCAAATCAGAAAAATAAGACAGCAAGGGACAAAGAAGAGAATATAGGAATTACAAAACAGTCAGAAAAAAACAATTAACAAAAGTTAAAAAGAAAAGAATACAATTAACAAAATGGCCATAGTAAGGCCCTACCTATCAATAATTACTTTAACATTGGTGGATGAAATTCTCCAATCCAAAAACCTAGAGAGGCTGGGATGGTTAAAAAAAAAAAAAACAGGAAACTAGATCCAACAATATGCTGTCTACAAGAGATTCACTATAGTTTTAAAGACACACATAGATTGAAAGTGAAGGGATAGAAAACATTCCATACAAATGGTAACCAAAAGAGAGGAGGAATGGCTATACTTCTATCAGAAATAGAGTAAGTTTCAAATAGTCACAAGAGACAAGGAATGTCACTGTATAATGATAAAAGGATTAGTTCACAAACAAGCCATAATAATTGCAAATATGTATGCATCCAACATCAGAACATCCAAATATATAAAGCAAATAATAACAGAGCTGCATGGAGAAATAAACAACAATACAATAAGAAGGGTTTTAATATTCCATACCCAATAATTGATGGATTACTCAGACAGAAAATCAATAAGGAAAGAGCACTACAGTGTTATCTGACTGTATATACACATGATTGCATATAACATATGACTATATGATCATATATTGTTATTCAACACTAGATAGTGATATGTGAAAAACACTATAGATCAAATAGACGTAGCAGACATATATAGAACATTCCACCCAACAGCAGCAGAATACAATCCTTCTCAAGTGCAGACAGAACATGTTCCAGGACAGATCATATGTTTAGACACAAAAAAGTCTTAACAAATTCAAGAAAATTAAAATTATATCACATGTCTTTTCTGACCACTATATAGATACCAATAAGAAGAGGAAAGTTGGGAAATTCACAAACATAGAAATCAAAACACACTACTGAACAAACTATGGATCAAAGGAGAAATTAAAAAATCTTGATATAAATGAAAATGGAAATATAACATGCCAAAATTTATGGAATGCATTAAAAGCTGTTCTAAGAGGAAAGTTACAATCATAAACACCTACATTAAACAAAGAAATATCTCACATAAACAATCAAACTTTACAACTCAAGGAGCTTGAACTAAGGTCAATGGTAACAGAAGAAAAAATAATTAGGATTAGAATAGAAAAAATGAAACACAGAAGAATAAAACAAAAGACTAACAAAACTAAAAAAAATTTAAAAGAATTAGTTTTTTTTTAAAAAACTACACAAAATTGACAAGCCTTTCACTAGGCTAACCAAGAAAAAGAGAAAAAGACTCAAATGAATAAAATTATCAATAAAAGAGGGATATTACAATTGAAACATCATTCCAAAATATCAGAAGAGGGCAGCCTGGGTGGCTTAGCAGTTTAGCACCTGCCTTTGGCCCAGGGCCTGATCCTGGAGACCAGGGATCGAGTCCCACATCAGGTTCCCTGCATGGAGCCTGCTTCTCCCTCTGCCTGTGTCTCTGCCTCTCCCTCTCTCTCTGGCTCTCATGAATGAATAAATAAAATCTTTTATATCAGAAGAGACTACGATAAGCAATTATATACCAATGAATTGGATAATCTAGAAGAAATTGTACATTTCTAGAAACATACAACCTAACAAGACTGAAGCAAGAAAAAAAACAATATCTGAGCAGAATAAATATGAGAAAAGCCATTGAATCAGTAATCAAAAACCTCCCAAAACAGAAAAGTCCAGGACAAGATAGTTTTACTCATGGATTCTACCAAACACTGGTGAATTTAAAGAATCAAAGCCAATCCTTCTGAAATCCTTCCAAAAATTGAAGAAGAGGGAATACTCCCAAATTCACTTTATAAGACCTCCACTATCCAGATACAAAAGGCATGGGATCCCTGGGTGGCGCACGGTTTGGCGCCTGCCTTTGGCCCAGGGCGCGATCCTGGAGACCCGGGATCGAATCCCACGTCGGGCTCCCGGTGCATGGAGCCTGCTTCTCTCTCTGCCTCTCTCTCTCTCCATGTCTATCATAAATAAATAAATCTTAAAAAAAAGGCATATAGATACTAAAGGCCCAATAGCCCGATGAACATAAATGCAAAAATTCACAACAAAATACTAGTTAATAAAGTTAGCACATTAAAAGGATGGTATGCCACAAAGATGGGATTTATCCCTAGGATGCAAAGAAGGCTCAACAAACACAAGTCAATAAACATGATACATTAATATATCGTTGGATAAAAATCACAGAATCCTCATAGCAAAAGCATAATAAAAGCATTTCATAAAATGCAACATGACAAAAATAAAGCCCATATGTAATATAATTAAAACTTCTGGAAGAAAATATAGGGTTAAAAACTCCTTGATGTTGGTCTTGGTAATGAGTTTTTGCATAGAACACCAAAAGCACAAGCAACAAAGCAAAAATAAACAAGTGGCTCTACATCAAACTAAAAAAGTTATCTTTACAGCAAAAGAAATTATTAACAAAATACTTATAACAGAATAATAATGGTGACACAAAGAATAGGAGAAAATACGTGTAGACCATATGTCTGATAAGGCATTAATTTCCAAAATATTTAAGGAACTTCTACAACTCGATACTTAAAAAACAAAGAAAACCCCAAATAATTCAATTAAAAAAGGGGCGAAGGACCTGAGCTGATATTTTTCCAAAGAAGATATCCACATGTCCAAGAGGTACATGAAGTTGTGCTTAACATCAGTAATTACCAAGAAATACAAATCAAAAACACAAAAGATATCACCTCACACTTGTGAGAATGACTATCATCAAGAAGACAACATATGTTGGAAAGGAAATGGAGAAAAGGAAATACTTCTGCGCTGTCAGTGGGAATGCAAATTGGTGCAGTAGGTATGAAAACAGTATGAAGGATTCTCAAAAAATTTAATACAGATTCTCAAAAAATTAAATACTCTATATGATCTACCAATCCCACTTCTGGGTATATATACCTAAAGGAAATGAAATTAGTATCTTTAAGAGATGCCTGCATCCCTATGTTCACTGCAGCATGGTTCACAATAGCCAAGACATATAAAGAACCCTAAGTCTCCACTGACAGATGAATGGACTAAGAAAGTATGGTGCATAATACCGACATATATTCAAATACAGGTGTGGGCACACAGGAATACTAAAAAAGAAAAAATCTTGGGGCACCTGGGTGGCTCATTTGGTTAAGCATCTATCTGCTTTTGGCTCAGGTCACAATCCCAGGGTACTGGGATCAAGCCCCACATCAGGCTCCTTGCTCAGCGGGAAGCTTTCTTCTCCCTTTCTCTCTGCCCTCCCTGCCCCCATTTGTGGTCTATCAAATAAATAAATAAAATCTTAAAAAAAAAAAAAGAAATCCTGCCATTTGGAACCACATGGATGTATCTTGAAGTCATTATGCTAAGAGAAATAAGTCAGACAGAGAAAGATAAATGCTGTATGATCTCACTTACATGTGGAATTTATAAAATCAAACTCATAAAAATAGACAATAAAAAGGTGTCACCTGGGAGAAGGGCGTGGAGAGATGGAGGAAATGGTTACAAGATAAATAACTACTAGGGGTAAAATACACAGGATGGTGACTACAGTTAACAGTAATGTATTGTATATATGAAAGCTCCTAAGAGAGTAGATCTTAAATGTCCTCACCACATTCTCTAAAAAAAAAGGTAGCTGTGACATGATGAATGTGTTAATCAACCTTCCTGTAGTAATCATTTCACAATGTAATCACATTGTACACCTTAAATTTACATGTTATATGTCATTCATGTGTCAATAAACCTAATGAAAAATATCATTCTGGAAAAAATAACAAAAAGATAAACTATAAAGGGCACCCTGGCAGACATAACTATGCACAACCTAAAAACTAGGAAGGGTGAAAACATGAAAAACTAATAAAAGGTCAATAAAACTTGGGGAAAATCTTTGCAACTTTCACAACAAATAAAAAAATACCTCGATGCTTTAAAAGATTAAGTCAGTAAGAAGAATAATAAGCATTACACACTGAAAACCAAGCAAAAAGCACAAATAGGAAATATAGATACACACAGAAATATAACTACACAAGGCACACATGCACACAACTTGATCAACCTGCTTAGCATTAAAGAATTGGAGAAAATATACAGTTACCTCCTACTTTAACCATATTTTCAGACTGAAACAATGAAAAAATAATTAGACAGTGTTTGGGAAGCATACAGAAAAACAGACACAGTCATGTATTGCTTGTGAAAAAAAGGTACATTATTGAAGAGTAATTTAAAATCATAAATCAGGGATCCCTGGGTGGCGCAGCGGTTTAGCGCCTGCCTTTGGTCCAGGGCGCGATCCTGGAGACCCGGGATCAAGTCCCACGTCGGGCTCCCGGTGCATGGAGCCTGCTTCCCTCTGCCTGTGCCTCTGCCTCTCTCTCTCACTGTGTGCCTATCATAAATAAATAAAAATTTAAAACAATAAAATCATCAATCAAATGGTTTAAAAATGAATATCAATTAAAAATTCTACTCTGTATTTTCTTTTACTCTTAGGATATAATTTGCAATGTTGCAAACCTCTATACTGTTCAGTAAAGACTCTTTAAATTTGTGTACAATCGAAAGCAACTCCTAAATCAATAGTGAGGAACTGAATTAGTGAATGGTGGTACATCCATTTGATGGAATACTATTGGCCCAAACAAAATATTGGTGAATAGGTGTTTAAAAATTATATAAAAATGAGCAAATTAATTGAAAACAGTGTTGCTTTTATTTATTGTATTAATTGAAAGCAACGTGGTAGATTGTAAAGACACACACAATTTTTATCATGAGGGTGTAAGCAGCATTGATGTGGTTTACCTTTTCTACCTATATTTAAACATTTTCCTACAATAAAAATGAATTTCGTCTTTTGTGGTAAAAGGAAAGATTTTTTTAGAAATAAAAAGAGTTAAATTCTTAAAAAGAGTCAGTATGTGGTCTTTATCCATAGTATTATCTTCGTTCATTTGTATTATCCAGTAACATCCAAAAGTAAAGACTCCCTTCAAGTATATTTTTTTTTTAAATGGAAAGGTCCTCTGTTTTTCTTTTTTATTTATTATGATAGTCACAGAGAGGAGAGAGAGGCAGAGACACAG
>NW_023331393.1:0-40517 GCF_011100685.1 Canis lupus familiaris
AAAGAATCGAATCGAATAAAATCGATAAGATTTGAATCAAATCCAATAGAATCGAAAAGATTCGAATCGAATTGAAAAGAAACGAACCGAAGTGAAAGAATCGAATCGAATCGAAAGAATCAAATCGAAAAAAAAATCGAATCGAAATTAAAAGAATCGAATCGAATCAAAGCATAAAGAATCGAATCTAATTGAATCGAAAGAATCGATTGAATCAAATAGAGAAGAATCTAATGGTAAGGAATCGAATCGAAAAGAATCCAATTGTATTGAATCGAATCGAAAAGAAATGAATTGAATAGATTATAAAAGAATCGAATCGAAAGGAATCGACTCGAAACGTAAAGAATCGAATCGAAAAAATTGAATAGATCGAAGAATTGAATAGAAATGAATCGAATCGAAATGAAAAGAATTGAATCGAATCGAATCGAAAACAATCGAATCAAAAAATCGAATTGAAACAAAAGAATCGCATTGTATTTAATCGAATCAAAAAAATCTAATTGAATCGAATCGAAAAGAATCGATTTGAAATGAAAAGAATCTAATCGAATTGATAGAAAATTGAATCGAATCGAAAACAATCGAATCGAATGGAAAAGAATCGAATTGTATGGAAACGAATCGAAAAGAATCTAATTGAGTAGAAAAGAATCAAATCAAATTTAATGGAATCGAAAAGAACCGAATAGCATCGAATTGAATCGAATCGAAAAGAATCGAAACGAATTGAATCGAAAAGCATTGAGTCGAATCAAATCGAAAAGAATCGAATCGTATCAAATTGAAAAGAATCGAATCGATCTGAAAAGAATTGAATCGAATCGAAAAGAATCAAATTGAAACGAAAAGAATCAAATCGAATAGCAAAGAATCGAATCGAAACGAATCGATTTGAAAAGAGCCGAATCGAATCGAATTGAATGAAATATTCGAATCGAATCGAAAAGAATCTAATCTAATGAAATCCAAAAGAATCAAATCGAAACAAATAGAATCAAACCGAATGGAATTGAATCGAAAAGAGTCGATTCGAATCAAATTGGAATGAAAAGAATTGAATCGAATCGAATAAAAAACAAGTGAATCGAATAGAATAGAAGAGAATCGAAACGAAAAGAATCAAATTGAATCGAAAGGAATCGAATCGAAAAGAATCGAATCAAAGAGAAAAGACTCGAATCGAATGGAAAAGAATAGAATCAAAAAGAATCGAATTGAAACAAAAAGAATCGAATTGAATTGAATCGAAAAGAATCGAATGGAATCGAATCGAAAAGAATCGAATTGAATTAAATCGAAGAGAATCGAATCGAATTGAATTGAATCGAAGAGAATCGAATCGAATAGAAAAGAATCAAATCGAAATGAATCGATTTGAAACGAAAAGAATCGAATCAAATTGAATGAAAAGAATTGAATCGAATCAAAAAGAATTGAATCAAAAAGAATCAAACCGAAAAAAAAAAATCAAACCGAATTGAAAAGAATCTAACTGAATAGAATCGAAAAGAATCGACGTACCGAATCGAATCCAATCGAAAAAAATCTAATCGTATCAAATCGAATCGAAAAGAATTGAAATGAATAGAATAGAAAAGATTCGAATCGAATCAAAAACAATCAAATCGAGTAATATCGAATCGAAAAGAATCGAATCGAAAAGAATCGAATCGAATGGAAAGAATTGAATTGAATCAAAAGAATTGATTCAAATCAAAAAGAATCGAATCGATTCGAATCGAAAAGACTCGAATCGAAAAGAATCGAATCGAATCAAAAAGGATCGAATCGCAAAGAACCGAATCTAAAGAAAAGGAATCGAATCGAATCGAAACGAATAGAATCGAAAAGAATCGATTTGAATCGAAATGAAAAGAATCGTATCGAATCAAATCGAAAAAAATCAAATGGAATCGAATCGAATCGTATCGAAAAGAATCAAATCAAATGAAAAGAATCGAATCGAATAGAAAAGAATCGAATTGATTGGAATCGACTCGAAAACAATCTAATTGAATTGAAAGGAATCGAATCAAATTTAATGGAATCGACAAGAATCGTATCAAATCAAAAAGATCGAATCGAAATGAATCAATTCGAAAAGAATCAAATCGAATCGAATCGAAAAGAATCGAATCGAAAAGAATTGAATTGAAAAGAATCGAATTGAATCGAATTGAAAAGACTCGAATCGAATTAAAAGAATCGAATCGAATCGAAAAGAATCGAATCGAATCGGAAAGAATTGAATTGGAATGAATCGATTTGAATCGAATTGAAAAGAATCGAATCGAAAAAATCGAATCGAAAAGAACTGAGTTGAGTTGAATCGAATCGAAAAGATTCGAATGCGAATCGTGTCGAATCAAAAAGAGGAATCGAAACGAAATCGAAATCGAATCGAATCGAAAAGAATCGAATAGATAGCAAGAATCAAATCGAATAGAAAAGAATTTGAATCGAATTGAAACGATTCGAAAAAATCGAAACTAATCGAATCATCGAATGGAAAAGAATCGAATCGAATCAAAAAGAATCGAAACGAACTGAATCGAAAGAATCGAATCGAACAGAATCGAAAAGAATTGAATCGTAATGTAACAAATCGAATCCAAATGATCGAATCAAGCCAAGTCGAAAAGAATTGAATCGAAAAGAATCGAATCAAAATGAAAAGAATCGAATAGAATCGAATTGAAAAGAATCGAATTGAACCGAATCAAATAGAATAGAATCGAACAGAATTGAATCGAATGAAAAGAATCTTATCGAATCGATTCGAAAAGAATTGAATCGAATCGAATGGAGAAGAATCAAATCAAATGGAATCGAAAAGAATCGAATCAAAGAGAATCTAATCGAAACGAAAAGAATCAATCGAATCGAAAAGAATCGAATCGAAACGAAAAGTGTCGAATCGAATCGAAAAGAATCGAATCGAATTGAATCGTAATGAAAAGAATCGAATCGAATCGAAAGAATCAAATCGAACTCGAAAACAATTGAATCGACATGCAATCAAATCGAAAAGAATCGAATCGAATTGAAAAGAATCAAATCGAATTGATTGAATCGAAAAGAATCGAATCGAATCGAATCGCATCGACTCGAAAATAATAGAATGAATAAAAATAATCGATCGAATTGAGAATAATTGGAATTGAATTGAATCGATAATCGAATCGAAACTAATCGAATCGAATCAAATCGATTCGAAAAAATCGAATCAGATTGCAACGAATCGAATCATATTGAATTGATTGAATTGAAATGAATCGAATCTAATCAAATCAAAAAGAATCGAATCCAAAGAATCGAATTGTAGAAAATCAAATCAAAACAAAAAGATTCAAATCGAAACGAATCAAATTGAAAAGAATCGAATCGAATCGAATCAAAAAGAATCGAATCGAATTGATTCGCATCGAAAAGAATCGAATCGTATCGAATCGAAAAGAATCGAATCTATTCGAATCGAATGGAATTGAATCATCAAAAGAATCGAATCGAATTAAACGAAAGAATCGAATAGATTCGAATTGGAACAAATCGAAAAAAATCAAAACGATACTCAAATCACATCGAGTGGAAAGAATCGAATCAAATAGAAAAGAATCGAATTGATCGAACTGAATCGAAAAAGAATCGAATAGATCAATCAAAAGAATCGAATCGATTCGAGATGAACCGAGTAGAATCGAGTCGAAGTGGAAAAGAATTGAATCGAATCGAATCGAAAAGAATCTAATCGAAACGAAAATAATCGAATCGAAGAGAATCTAATCGAAATGAAAAGAATCAAATCGATCGAAAGAATCGAATCGAAACGAAAACTGTCGAATCGAATCGAATCGAAAAGAATCGAGTGAATAGAAAGAATCGAATCGAATAAAATCGATAAGATTTGAATCAAATCCAATAGAATCGAAAAGATTCGAATCGAATTGAAAAGAAACGAACCGAAGTGAAAAGAATCGAATCGAATCGAAAGAATCAAATCGAAAAAAAAAATCGAATCGAATTAAAAGAATCGAATCGAATCAAAGCATAAAGAATCGAATCTAATTGAATCGAAAGAATCGATTGAATCAAATAGAGAAGAATCTAATGGTAAGGAATCGAATCGAAAAGAATCCAATTGTATTGAATCGAATCGAAAAGAAATGAATTGAATAGATTATAAAAGAATCGAATCGAAAGGAATCGACTCGAAACGTAAAGAATCGAATCGAAAAAATTGAATAGATCGAAGAATTGAATAGAAATGAATCGAATCGAAATGAAAAGAATTGAATCGAATCGAATCGAAAGCAATCGAATCAAAAACAATCGAATTGAAACAAAGAATCGCATTGTATTTAATCGAATCAAAAAAATCTAATTGAATCGAATCGAAAAGAATCGATTTGAAATGAAAAGAATCTAATCGAATTGATAGAAAATTGAATCGAATCGAAAACAATCGAATCGAATGGAAAAGAATCGAATTGTATGGAAACGAATCGAAAAGAATCTAATTGAGTAGAAAAGAATCAAATCAAATTTAATGGAATCGAAAAGAACCGAATAGCATCGAATTGAATCGAATCGAAAAGAATCGAAACGAATTGAATCGAAAAGCATTGAGTCGAATCAAATCGAAAAGAATCGAATCGTATCAAATTGAAAAGAATCGAATCGATCTGAAAAGAATTGAATCGAATCGAAAAGAATCAAATTGAAACGAAAAGAATCAAATCGAATAGCAAAGAATCGAATCGAAACGAATCGATTTGAAGAGCCGAATCGAATCGAATTGAATGAAATATTCGAATCGAATCGAAAAGAATCTAATCTAATGAAATCCAAAAGAATCAAATCGAAACAAATAGAATCAAACCGAATGGAATTGAATCGAAAAGAGTCGATTCGAATCAAATTGGAATGAAAAGAATTGAATCGAATCGAATAAAAAACAAGTGAATCGAATAGAATAGAAAAGAAGAGAATCGAAACGAAAAGAATCAAATTGAATCGAAAGGAATCGAATCGAAAAGAATCGAATCAAAGAGAAAAGACTCGAATCGAATGGAAAAGAATAGAATCAAAAAGAATCGAATTGAAACAAAAAGAATCGAATTGAATTGAATCGAAAAGAATCGAATGGAATCGAATCGAAAAGAATCGAATTGAATTAAATCGAAGAGAATCGAATCGAATTGAATTGAATCGAAGAGAATCGAATCGAATAGAAAAGAATCAAATCGAAATGAATCGATTTGAAACGAAAAGAATCGAATCGAATCAAATTGAATGAAAAGAATTGAATCGAATCAAAAAGAATTGAATCAAAAAGAATCAAACCGAAACAAAAAGAATCAAACCGAATTGAAAAGAATCTAACTGAATAGAATCGAAAAGAATCGACGTACCGAATCGAATCCAATCGAAAAAAAATCTAATCGTATCAAATCGAATCGAAAAGAATTGAAATGAATAGAATAGAAAAGATTCGAATCGAATCAAAAAACATCAAATCGAGTAATATCGAATCGAAAAGAATCGAATCGAAAAGAATCGAAATCGAATGGAAAAGAATTGAATTGAATCAAAAAGAATTGATTCAAATCAAAAAGAATCGAATCGATTCGAATCGAAAAGACTCGAATCGAAAAGAATCGAATCGAATCAAAAAGGATCGAATCGCAAAGAACCGAATCTAAAGAAAAGGAATCGAATCGAATCGAAACGAATAGAATCGAAAAGAATCGATTTGAATCGAAATGAAAAGAATCGTATCGAATCAAATCGAAAAAAATCAAATGGAATCGAATCGAATCGTATCGAAAAGAATCAAATCAAATGAAAAGAATCGAATCGAATAGAAAAGAATCGAATTGATTGGAATCGACTCGAAAACAATCTAATTGAATTGAAAGGAATCGAATCAAATTTAATGGAATCGACAAGAATCGTATCAAATCAAAAAGATCGAATCGAAATGAATCAATTCGAAAAGAATCAAATCGAATCGAATCGAAAAGAATCGAATCGAAAAGAATTGAATTGAAAGAATCGAATTGAATCGAATTGAAAAGACTCGAATCGAATTAAAAGAATCGAATCGAATCGAAAAGAATCGAATCGAATCGGAAAGAATTGAATTGGAATGAATCGATTTGAATCGAATTGAAAAGAATCGAATCGAAAAAATCGAATCGAAAAGAACTGAGTTGAGTTGAATCGAATCGAAAAGATTCGAATCGAATCGTGTCGAATCAAAAAGATGGAATCGAAACGAATCGAATCGAATCGAATCGAAAAGAATCGAATAGATAGCAAAGAATCAAATCGAATAGAAAAGAATTGAATCGAATTGAAACGATTCGAAAAAATCGAAACTAATCGAATCATCGAATGGAAAAGAATCGAATCGAATCAAAAAGAATCGAAACGAACTGAATCGAAAGAATCGAATCGAACAGAATCGAAAAGAATTGAATCGTAATGTAACAAATCGAATCCAAATGATCGAATCAAGCCAAGTCGAAAAGAATTGAATCGAAAAGAATCGAATCAAAATGAAAAGAATCGAATAGAATCGAATTGAAAAGAATCGAATTGAACCGAATCAAATAGAATAGAATCGAACAGAATTGAATCGAATGAAAAGAATCTTATCGAATCGATTCGAAAAGAATTGAATCGAATCGAATGGAGAAGAATCAAATCAAATGGAATCGAAAAGAATCGAATCAAAGAGAATCTAATCGAAACGAAAAGAATCAATCGAATCGAAAAGAATCGAATCGAAACGAAAAGTGTCGAATCGAATCGAATCGAAAAGAATCGAATCGAACCGAAAAGAATCAAATCGAATCGAAAAGAATCGAATTGAATTGAATCGTAATGAAAAGAATCGAATCGAATCGAAAGAATCAAATCGAATCGAAAACAATTGAATCGAATGCAATCAAATCGAAAAGAATCGAATCGAATTGAAAAGAATCAAATCGAATTGATTGAATCGAAAAGAATCGAATCGAATCGAATCGCATCGAATCGAAAATAATAGAATTGAATAAAAATAATCGAATCGAATTGAGAATAATTGGAATTGAATTGAATCGATAATCGAATCGAAACTAATCGAATCGAATCAAATCGATTCGAAAAAATCGAATCAGATTGCAACGAATCGAATCATATTGAATTGATTTGAATTGAAATGAATCGAATCTAATCAAATCAAAAAGAATCGAATCCAAAGAATCGAATTGTAGAAAATCAAATCAAAACAAAAAGATTCAAATCGAAACGAATCAAATTGAAAAGAATCGAATCGAATCGAATCAAAAAGAATCGAATCGAATTGATTCGCATCGAAAAGAATCGAATCGTATCGAATCGAAAAGAATCGAATCTATTCGAATCGAATGGAATTGAATCAAAAAGAATCGAATCGAATTGAAACGAAAAGAATCGAATAGATTCGAATTGGAACAAATCGAAAAAAATCAAAACGAATCAAATCACATCGAGTGGAAAAGAATCGAATCAAATAGAAAAGAATCGAATTGAATCGAACTGAATCGAAAAGAATCGAATAGATCAAATCAAAAAGAATCGAATCGATTCGAGATGAACCGAGTAGAATCGAGTCGAAGTGAAAAGAATTGAATCGAATCGAATCGAAAAGAATCTAATCGAAACGAAAAGAATCGAATCGAAGAGAATCTAATCGAAATGAAAAGAATCAAATCGAATCGAAAAGAATCGAATCGAAACGAAAACTGTCGAATCGAATCGAATCGAAAAGAATCGAGTTGAATAGAAAAGAATCGAATCGAATAAAATCGATAAGATTTGAATCAAATCCAATAGAATCGAAAAGATTCGAATCGAATTGAAAAGAAACGAACCGAAGTGAAAAGAATCGAATCGAATCGAAAGAATCAAATCGAAAAAAAAAATCGAATCGAAATTAAAAGAATCGAATCGAATCAAAGCATAAAGAATCGAATCTAATTGAATCGAAAGAATCGATTGAATCAAATAGAGAAGAATCTAATGGTAAGGAATCGAATCGAAAAGAATCCAATTGTATTGAATCGAATCGAAAAGAAATGAATTGAATAGATTATAAAAGAATCGAATCGAAAGGAATCGACTCGAAACGTAAAGAATCGAATCGAAAAAATTGAATAGATCGAAGAATTGAATAGAAATGAATCGAATCGAAATGAAAAGAATTGAATCGAATCGAATCGAAAACAATCGAATCAAAAACAATCGAATTGAAACAAAAGAATCGCATTGTATTTAATCGAATCAAAAAAATCTAATTGAATCGAATCGAAAAGAATCGATTTGAAATGAAAAGAATCTAATCGAATTGATAGAAAATTGAATCGAATCGAAAACAATCGAATCGAATGGAAAAGAATCGAATTGTATGGAAACGAATCGAAAAGAATCTAATTGAGTAGAAAAGAATCAAATCAAATTTAATGGAATCGAAAAGAACCGAATAGCATCGAATTGAATCGAATCGAAAAGAATCGAAACGAATTGAATCGAAAAGCATTGAGTCGAATCAAATCGAAAAGAATCGAATCGTATCAAATTGAAAAGAATCGAATCGATCTGAAAAGAATTGAATCGAATCGAAAAGAATCAAATTGAAACGAAAAGAATCAAATCGAATAGCAAAGAATCGAATCGAAACGAATCGATTTGAAAAGAGCCGAATCGAATCGAATTGAATGAAATATTCGAATCGAATCGAAAAGAATCTAATCTAATGAAATCCAAAAGAATCAAATCGAAACAAATAGAATCAAACCGAATGGAATTGAATCGAAAAGAGTCGATTCGAATCAAATTGGAATGAAAAGAATTGAATCGAATCGAATAAAAAACAAGTGAATCGAATAGAATAGAAAAGAAGAGAATCGAAACGAAAGAATCAAATTGAATCGAAAGGAATCGAATCGAAAAGAATCGAATCAAAGAGAAAAGACTCGAATCGAATGGAAAAGAATAGAATCAAAAAGAATCGAATTGAAACAAAAGAATCGAATTGAATTGAATCGAAAAGAATCGAATGGAATCGAATCGAAAAGAATCGAATTGAATTAAATCGAAGAGAATCGAATCGAATTGAATTGAATCGAAGAGAATCGAATCGAATAGAAAAGAATCAAATCGAAATGAATCGATTTGAAACGAAAGAATCGAATCGAATCAAATTGAATGAAAAGAATTGAATCGAATCAAAAAGAATTGAATCAAAAAGAATCAAACCGAAACAAAAAGAATCAAACCGAATTGAAAAGAATCTAACTGAATAGAATCGAAAAGAATCGACGTACCGAATCGAATCCAATCGAAAAAAATCTAATCGTATCAAATCGAATCGAAAAGAATTGAAATGAATAGAATAGAAAAGATTCGAATCGAATCAAAAACAATCAAATCGAGTAATATCGAATCGAAAAGAATCGAATCGAAAAGAATCGAATCGAATGGAAAAGAATTGAATTGAATCAAAAAGAATTGATTCAAATCAAAAAGAATCGAATCGATTCGAATCGAAAAGACTCGAATCGAAAAGAATCGAATCGAATCAAAAAGGATCGAATCGCAAAGAACCGAATCTAAAGAAAAGGAATCGAATCGAATCGAAACGAATAGAATCGAAAAGAATCGATTTGAATCGAAATGAAAAGAATCGTATCGAATCAAATCGAAAAAAATCAAATGGAATCGAATCGAATCGTATCGAAAAGAATCAAATCAAATGAAAAGAATCGAATCGAATAGAAAAGAATCGAATTGATTGGAATCGACTCGAAAACAATCTAATTGAATTGAAAGGAATCGAATCAAATTTAATGGAATCGACAAGAATCGTATCAAATCAAAAAGATCGAATCGAAATGAATCAATTCGAAAAGAATCAAATCGAATCGAATCGAAAAGAATCGAATCGAAAAGAATTGAATTGAAAAGAATCGAATTGAATCGAATTGAAAAGACTCGAATCGAATTAAAAGAATCGAATCGAATCGAAAAGAATCGAATCGAATCGGAAAGAATTGAATTGGAATGAATCGATTTGAATCGAATTGAAAAGAATCGAATCGAAAAAATCGAATCGAAAAGAACTGAGTTGAGTTGAATCGAATCGAAAAGATTCGAATCGAATCGTGTCGAATCAAAAAGATGGAATCGAAACGAATCGAATCGAATCGAATCGAAAAGAATCGAATAGATAGCAAAGAATCAAATCGAATAGAAAAGAATTTGAATCGAATTGAAACGATTCGAAAAAATCGAAACTAATCGAATCATCGAATGGAAAAGAATCGAATCGAATCAAAAAGAATCGAAACGAACTGAATCGAAAGAATCGAATCGAACAGAATCGAAAAGAATTGAATCGTAATGTAACAAATCGAATCCAAATGATCGAATCAAGCCAAGTCGAAAAGAATTGAATCGAAAAGAATCGAATCAAAATGAAAAGAATCGAATAGAATCGAATTGAAAAGAATCGAATTGAACCGAATCAAATAGAATAGAATCGAACAGAATTGAATCGAATGAAAAGAATCTTATCGAATCGATTCGAAAAGAATTGAATCGAATCGAATGGAGAAGAATCAAATCAAATGGAATCGAAAAGAATCGAATCAAAGAGAATCTAATCGAAACGAAAAGAATCAATCGAATCGAAAAGAATCGGAATCGAAACGAAAAGTGTCGAATCGAATCGAATCGAAAAGAATCGAATCGAACCGAAAAGAATCAAATCGAATCGAAAAGAATCGAATTGAATTGAATCGTAATGAAAAGAATCGAATCGAATCGAAAGAATCAAATCGAATCGAAAACAATTGAATCGAATGCAATCAAATCGAAAAGAATCGAATCGAATTGAAAAGAATCAAATCGAATTGATTGAATCGAAAAGAATCGAATCGAATCGAATCGCATCGAATCGAAAATAATAGAATTGAATAAAAATAATCGAATCGAATTGAGAATAATTGGAATTGAATTGAATCGATAATCGAATCGAAACTAATCGAATCGAATCAAATCGATTCGAAAAAATCGAATCAGATTGCAACGAATCGAATCATATTGAATTGATTTGAATTGAAATGAATCGAATCTAATCAAATCAAAAAGAATCGAATCCAAAGAATCGAATTGTAGAAAATCAAATCAAAACAAAAAGATTCAAATCGAAACGAATCAAATTGAAAAGAATCGAATCGAATCGAATCAAAAAGAATCGAATCGAATTGATTCGCATCGAAAAGAATCGAATCGTATCGAATCGAAAAGAATCGAATCTATTCGAATCGAATGGAATTGAATCAAAAAGAATCGAATCGAATTGAAACGAAAAGAATCGAATAGATTCGAATTGGAACAAATCGAAAAAAATCAAAACGAATCAAATCACATCGAGTGGAAAAGAATCGAATCAAATAGAAAAGAATCGAATTGAATCGAACTGAATCGAAAAGAATCGAATAGATCAAATCAAAAAGAATCGAATCGATTCGAGATGAACCGAGTAGAATCGAGTCGAAGTGAAAAGAATCGAATCGAATCGAATCGAAAAGAATCTAATCGAAACGAAAAGAATCGAATCGAAGAGAATCTAATCGAAATGAAAAGAATCAAATCGAATCGAAAAGAATCGAATCGAAACGAAAACTGTCGAATCGAATCGAATCGAAAAGAATCGAGTTGAATAGAAAAGAATCGAATCGAATAAAATCGATAAGATTTGAATCAAATCCAATAGAATCGAAAAGATTCGAATCGAATTGAAAAGAAACGAACCGAAGTGAAAAGAATCGAATCGAATCGAAAGAATCAAATCGAAAAAAAAATCGAATCGAAATTAAAAGAATCGAATCGAATCAAAGCATAAAGAATCGAATCTAATTGAATCGAAAGAATCGATTGAATCAAATAGAGAAGAATCTAATGGTAAGGAATCGAATCGAAAAGAATCCAATTGTATTGAATCGAATCGAAAAGAAATGAATTGAATAGATTATAAAAGAATCGAATCGAAAGGAATCGACTCGAAACGTAAAGAATCGAATCGAAAAAATTGAATAGATCGAAGAATTGAATAGAAATGAATCGAATCGAAATGAAAAGAATTGAATCGAATCGAATCGAAAACAATCGAATCAAAAACAATCGAATTGAAACAAAAGAATCGCATTGTATTTAATCGAATCAAAAAAATCTAATTGAATCGAATCGAAAAGAATCGATTTGAAATGAAAAGAATCTAATCGAATTGATAGAAAATTGAATCGAATCGAAAACAATCGAATCGAATGGAAAAGAATCGAATTGTATGGAAACGAATCGAAAAGAATCTAATTGAGTAGAAAAGAATCAAATCAAATTTAATGGAATCGAAAAGAACCGAATAGCATCGAATTGAATCGAATCGAAAAGAATCGAAACGAATTGAATCGAAAAGCATTGAGTCGAATCAAATCGAAAAGAATCGAATCGTATCAAATTGAAAAGAATCGAATCGATCTGAAAAGAATTGAATCGAATCGAAAAGAATCAAATTGAAACGAAAAGAATCAAATCGAATAGCAAAGAATCGAATCGAAACGAATCGATTTGAAAAGAGCCGAATCGAATCGAATTGAATGAAATATTCGAATCGAATCGAAAAGAATCTAATCTAATGAAATCCAAAAGAATCAAATCGAAACAAATAGAATCAAACCGAATGGAATTGAATCGAAAAGAGTCGATTCGAATCAAATTGGAATGAAAAGAATTGAATCGAATCGAATAAAAAACAAGTGAATCGAATAGAATAGAAAAGAAGAGAATCGAAACGAAAAGAATCAAATTGAATCGAAAGGAATCGAATCGAAAAGAATCGAATCAAAGAGAAAAAGACTCGAATCGAATGGAAAAGAATAGAATCAAAAAGAATCGAATTGAAACAAAAAGAATCGAATTGAATTGAATCGAAAAGAATCGAATGGAATCGAATCGAAAAGAATCGAATTGAATTAAATCGAAGAGAATCGAATCGAATTGAATTGAATCGAAGAGAATCGAATCGAATAGAAAAGAATCAAATCGAAATGAATCGATTTGAAACGAAAAGAATCGAATCGAATCAAATTGAATGAAAAGAATTGAATCGAATCAAAAAGAATTGAATCAAAAAGAATCAAACCGAAACAAAAAGAATCAAACCGAATTGAAAAGAATCTAACTGAATAGAATCGAAAAGAATCGACGTACCGAATCGAATCCAATCGAAAAAAATCTAATCGTATCAAATCGAATCGAAAAGAATTGAAATGAATAGAATAGAAAAGATTCGAATCGAATCAAAAACAATCAAATCGAGTAATATCGAATCGAAAAGAATCGAATCGAAAAGAATCGAATCGAATGGAAAAGAATTGAATTGAATCAAAAAGAATTGATTCAAATCAAAAAGAATCGAATCGATTCGAATCGAAAAGACTCGAATCGAAAAGAATCGAATCGAATCAAAAAGGATCGAATCGCAAAGAACCGAATCTAAAGAAAAGGAATCGAATCGAATCGAAACGAATAGAATCGAAAAGAATCGATTTGAATCGAAATGAAAAGAATCGTATCGAATCAAATCGAAAAAAATCAAATGGAATCGAATCGAATCGTATCGAAAAGAATCAAATCAAATGAAAAGAATCGAATCGAATAGAAAAGAATCGAATTGATTGGAATCGACTCGAAAACAATCTAATTGAATTGAAAGGAATCGAATCAAATTTAATGGAATCGACAAGAATCGTATCAAATCAAAAAGATCGAATCGAAATGAATCAATTCGAAAAGAATCAAATCGAATCGAATCGAAAAGAATCGAATCGAAAAGAATTGAATTGAAAAGAATCGAATTGAATCGAATTGAAAAGACTCGAATCGAATTAAAAGAATCGAATCGAATCGAAAAGAATCGAATCGAATCGGAAAGAATTGAATTGGAATGAATCGATTTGAATCGAATTGAAAGAATCGAATCGAAAAAATCGAATCGAAAAGAACTGAGTTGAGTTGAATCGAATCGAAAAGATTCGAATCGAATCGTGTCGAATCAAAAAGATGGAATCGAAACGAATCGAATCGAATCGAATCGAAAAGAATCGAATAGATAGCAAAGAATCAAATCGAATAGAAAAGAATTTGAATCGAATTGAAACGATTCGAAAAAATCGAAACTAATCGAATCATCGAATGGAAAAGAATCGAATCGAATCAAAAAGAATCGAAACGAACTGAATCGAAAGAATCGAATCGAACAGAATCGAAAAGAATTGAATCGTAATGTAACAAATCGAATCCAAATGATCGAATCAAGCCAAGTCGAAAAGAATTGAATCGAAAAGAATCGAATCAAAATGAAAAGAATCGAATAGAATCGAATTGAAAAGAATCGAATTGAACCGAATCAAATAGAATAGAATCGAACAGAATTGAATCGAATGAAAAGAATCTTATCGAATCGATTCGAAAAGAATTGAATCGAATCGAATGGAGAAGAATCAAATCAAATGGAATCGAAAAGAATCGAATCAAAGAGAATCTAATCGAAACGAAAAGAATCAATCGAATCGAAAAGAATCGAATCGAAACGAAAAGTGTCGAATCGAATCGAATCGAAAAGAATCGAATCGAACCGAAAAGAATCAAATCGAATCGAAAAGAATCGAATTGAATTGAATCGTAATGAAAAGAATCGAATCGAATCGAAAGAATCAAATCGAATCGAAACAATTGAATCGAATGCAATCAAATCGAAAAGAATCGAATCGAATTGAAAAGAATCAAATCGAATTGATTGAATCGAAAAGAATCGAATCGAATCGAATCGCATCGAATCGAAAATAATAGAATTGAATAAAAATAATCGAATCGAATTGAGAATAATTGGAATTGAATTGAATCGATAATCGAATCGAAACTAATCGAATCGAATCAAATCGATTCGAAAAAATCGAATCAGATTGCAACGAATCGAATCATATTGAATTGATTTGAATTGAAATGAATCGAATCTAATCAAATCAAAAAGAATCGAATCCAAAGAATCGAATTGTAGAAAATCAAATCAAAACAAAAAGATTCAAATCGAAACGAATCAAATTGAAAAGAATCGAATCGAATCGAATCAAAAAGAATCGAATCGAATTGATTCGCATCGAAAAGAATCGAATCGTATCGAATCGAAAAGAATCGAATCTATTCGAATCGAATGGAATTGAATCAAAAAGAATCGAATCGAATTGATTCGAATTGGAACAAATCGAAAAAAATCAAAACGAATCAAATCACATCGAGTGGAAAAGAATCGAATCAAATAGAAAAGAATCGAATTGAATCGAACTGAATCGAAAAGAATCGAATAGATCAAATCAAAAAGAATCGAATCGATTCGAGATGAACCGAGTAGAATCGAGTCGAAGTGAAAAGAATTGAATCGAATCGAATCGAAAAGAATCTAATCGAAACGAAAAGAATCGAATCGAAGAGAATCTAATCGAAATGAAAAGAATCAAATCGAATCGAAAAGAATCGAATCGAAACGAAAACTGTCGAATCGAATCGAATCGAAAAGAATCGAGTTGAATAGAAAAGAATCGAATCGAATAAATCGATAAGATTTGAATCAAATCCAATAGAATCGAAAAGATTCGAATCGAATTGAAAAGAAACGAACCGAAGTGAAAAGAATCGAATCGAATCGAAAGAATCAAATCGAAAAAAAAATCGAATCGAAATTAAAAGAATCGAATCGAATCAAAGCATAAAGAATCGAATCTAATTGAATCGAAAGAATCGATTGAATCAAATAGAGAAGAATCTAATGGTAAGGAATCGAATCGAAAAGAATCCAATTGTATTGAATCGAATCGAAAAGAAATGAATTGAATAGATTATAAAAGAATCGAATCGAAAGGAATCGACTCGAAACGTTAAAGAATCGAATCGAAAAAATTGAATAGATCGAAGAATTGAATAGAAATGAATCGAATCGAAATGAAAAGAATTGAATCGAATCGAATCGAAAACAATCGAATCAAAACAATCGAATTGAAACAAAAGAATCGCATTGTATTTAATCGAATCAAAAAAATCTAATTGAATCGAATCGAAAAGAATCGATTTGAAATGAAAAGAATCTAATCGAATTGATAGAAAATTGAATCGAATCGAAAACAATCGAATCGAATGGAAAAGAATCGAATTGTATGGAAACGAATCGAAAAGAATCTAATTGAGTAGAAAGAATCAAATCAAATTTAATGGAATCGAAAAGAACCGAATAGCATCGAATTGAATCGAATCGAAAAGAATCGAAACGAATTGAATCGAAAGCATTGAGTCGAATCAAATCGAAAAGAATCGAATCGTATCAAATTGAAAAGAATCGAATCGATCTGAAAAGAATTGAATCGAATCGAAAAGAATCAAATTGAAACGAAAAGAATCAAATCGAATAGCAAAGAATCGAATCGAAACGAATCGATTTGAAAAGAGCCGAATCGAATCGAATTGAATGAAATATTCGAATCGAATCGAAAGAATCTAATCTAATGAAATCCAAAAGAATCAAATCGAAACAAATAGAATCAAACCGAATGGAATTGAATCGAAAAGAGTCGATTCGAATCAAATTGGAATGAAAAGAATTGAATCGAATCGAATAAAAAACAAGTGATAGAATAGAATAGAAAAAGAAGAGAATCGAAACGAAAAGAATCAAATTGAATCGAAAGGAATCGAATCGAAAAGAATCGAATCAAAGAGAAAGACTCGAATCGAATGGAAAAGAATAGAATCAAAAGAATCGAATTGAAACAAAAAGAATCGAATTGAATTGAATCGAAAAGAATCGAATGGAATCGAATCGAAAAGAATCGAATTGAATTAAATCGAGAGAATCGAATCGAATTGAATTGAATCGAAGAGAATCGAATCGAATAGAAAAGAATCAAATCGAAATGAATCGATTTGAAACGAAAAGAATCGAATCGAATCAAATTGAATGAAAAGAATTGAATCGAATCAAAAGAATTGAATCAAAAAGAATCAAACCGAAACAAAAAGAATCAAACCGAATTGAAAAGAATCTAACTGAATAGAATCGAAAAGAATCGACGTACCGAATCGAATCCAATCGAAAAAAATCTAATCGTATCAAATCGAATCGAAAAGAATTGAAATGAATAGAATAGAAAGAATCGAATCGAATCAAAAACAATCAAATCGAGTAATATCGAATCGAAAAGAATCGAATCGAAAAGAATCGAATCGAATGGAAAAGAATTGAATTGAATCAAAAAGAATTGATTCAAATCAAAAAGAATCGAATCGATTCGAATCGAAAAGACTCGAATCGAAAAGAATCGAATCGAATCAAAAAGGATCGAATCGCAAAGAACCGAATCTAAAGAAAAGGAATCGAATCGAATCGAAACGAATAGAATCGAAAAGAATCGATTTGAATCGAAATGAAAAGAATCGTATCGAATCAAATCGAAAAAAAATCAAATGGAATCGAATCGAATCGTATCGAAAGAATCAAATCAAATGAAAAGAATCGAATCGAATAGAAAAGAATCGAATTGATTGGAATCGACTCGAAAACAATCTAATTGAATGAAAGGAATCGAATCAAATTAATGGAATCGACAAGAATCGTATCAAATCAAAAAGATCGAATCGAAATGAATCAATTCGAAAAGAATCAAATCGAATCGAATCGAAAAGAATCGAATCGAAAAGAATTGAATTGAAAAGAATCGAATTGAATCGAATTGAAAAGACTCGAATCGAATTAAAAGAATCGAATCGAATCGAAAAGAATCGAATCGAATCGGAAAGAATTGAATTGGAATGAATCGATTTGAATCGAATTGAAAAGAATCGAATCGAAAAAATCGAATCGAAAAGAACTGAGTTGAGTTGAATCGAATCGAAAAGATTCGAATCGAATCGTGTCGAATCAAAAAGATGGAATCGAAACGAATCGAATCGAATCGAATCGAAAAGAATCGAATAGATAGCAAAGAATCAAATCGAATAGAAAAGAATTTGAATCGAATTGAAACGATTCGAAAAAAATCGAAACTAATCGAATCATCGAATGGAAAAGAATCGAATCGAATCAAAAAGAATCGAAACGAACTGAATCGAAAGAATCGAATCGAACAGAATCGAAAAGAATTGAATCGTAATGTAACAAATCGAATCCAAATGATCGAATCAAGCCAAGTCGAAAAGAATTGAATCGAAAAGAATCGAATCAAAATGAAAAGAATCGAATAGAATCGAATTGAAAAGAATCGAATTGAACCGAATCAAATAGAATAGAATCGAACAGAATTGAATCGAATGAAAAGAATCTTATCGAATCGATTCGAAAAGAATTGAATCGAATCGAATGGAGAAGAATCAAATCAAATGGAATCGAAAAGAATCGAATCAAAGAGAATCTAATCGAAACGAAAAGAATCAATCGAATCGAAAAGAATCGAATCGAAACGAAAAGTGTCGAATCGAATCGAAAAGAATCGAATTGAATTGAATCGTAATGAAAAGAATCGAATCGAATCGAAAGAATCAATCGAATCGAAAACAATTGAATCGAATGCAATCAAATCGAAAAGAATCGAATCGAATTGAAAAGAATCAAATCGAATTGATTGAATCGAAAAGAATCGAATCGAATCGAATCGCATCGAATCGAAAATAATAGAATTGAATAAAAATAATCGAATCGAATTGAGAATAATTGGAATTGAATTGAATCGATAATCGAATCGAAACTAATCGAATCGAATCAATCGATTCGAAAAAATCGAATCAGATTGCAACGAATCGAATCATATTGAATTGATTTGAATTGAAATGAATCGAATCTAATCAAATCAAAAAGAATCGAATCCAAAGAATCGAATTGTAGAAAATCAAATCAAAACAAAAAGATTCAAATCGAAACGAATCAAATTGAAAAGAATCGAATCGAATCGAATCAAAAAGAATCGAATCGAATTGATTCGCATCGAAAAGAATCGAATCGTATCGAATCGAAAAGAATCGAATCTATTCGAATCGAATGGAATTGAATCAAAAAGAATCGAATCGAATTGAAACGAAAAGAATCGAATAGATTCGAATTGGAACAAATCGAAAAAAATCAAAACGAATCAAATCACATCGAGTGGAAAAGAATCGAATCAAATAGAAAGAATCGAATTGAATCGAACTGAATCGAAAAGAATCGAATAGATCAAATCAAAAAGAATCGAATCGATTCGAGATGAACCGAGTAGAATCGAGTCGAAGTGAAAAGAATTGAATCGAATCGAATCGAAAAGAATCTAATCGAAACGAAAAGAATCGAATCGAAGAGAATCTAATCGAAATGAAAAGAATCAAATCGAATCGAAAAGAATCGAATCGAAACGAAAACTGTCGAATCGAATCGAATCGAAAAGAATCGAGTTGAATAGAAAAGAATCGAATCGAATAAAATCGATAAGATTTGAATCAAATCCAATAGAATCGAAAAGATTCGAATCGAATTGAAAAGAAACGAACCGAAGTGAAAAGAATCGAATCGAATCGAAAGAATCAAATCGAAAAAAAAAATCGAATCGAAATTAAAAGAATCGAATCGAATCAAAGCATAAAGAATCGAATCTAATTGAATCGAAAGAATCGATTGAATCAAATAGAGAAGAATCTAATGGTAAGGAATCGAATCGAAAAGAATCCAATTGTATTGAATCGAATCGAAAAGAAATGAATTGAATAGATTATAAAAGAATCGAATCGAAAGGAATCGACTCGAAACGTAAAGAATCGAATCGAAAAAATTGAATAGATCGAAGAATTGAATAGAAATGAATCGAATCGAAATGAAAAGAATTGAATCGAATCGAATCGAAAACAATCGAATCAAAAACAATCGAATTGAAACAAAAGAATCGCATTGTATTTAATCGAATCAAAAAATCTAATTGAATCGAATCGAAAAGAATCGATTTGAAATGAAAAGAATCTAATCGAATTGATAGAAAATTGAATCGAATCGAAAACAATCGAATCGAATGGAAAAGAATCGAATTGTATGGAAACGAATCGAAAAGAATCTAATTGAGTAGAAAAGAATCAAATCAAATTTAATGGAATCGAAAAGAACCGAATAGCATCGAATTGAATCGAATCGAAAAGAATCGAAACGAATTGAATCGAAAAGCATTGAGTCGAATCAAATCGAAAAGAATCGAATCGTATCAAATTGAAAAGAATCGAATCGATCTGAAAAGAATTGAATCGAATCGAAAAGAATCAAATTGAAACGAAAAGAATCAAATCGAATAGCAAAGAATCGAATCGAAACGAATCGATTTGAAAAGAGCCGAATCGAATCGAATTGAATGAAATATTCGAATCGAATCGAAAAGAATCTAATCTAATGAAATCCAAAAGAATCAAATCGAAACAAATAGAATCAAACCGAATGGAATTGAATCGAAAAGAGTCGATTCGAATCAAATTGGAATGAAAAGAATTGAATCGAATCGAATAAAAAACAAGTGAATCGAATAGAATAGAAAAGAAGAGAATCGAAACGAAAGAATCAAATTGAATCGAAAGGAATCGAATCGAAAAGAATCGAATCAAAGAGAAAAGACTCGAATCGAATGGAAAAGAATAGAATCAAAAAGAATCGAATTGAAACAAAAAGAATCGAATTGAATTGAATCGAAAAGAATCGAATGGAATCGAATCGAAAAGAATCGAATTGAATTAAATCGAAGAGAATCGAATCGAATTGAATTGAATCGAAGAGAATCGAATCGAATAGAAAAGAATCAAATCGAAATGAATCGATTTGAAACGAAAAGAATCGAATCGAATCAAATTGAATGAAAAGAATTGAATCGAATCAAAAAGAATTGAATCAAAAAGAATCAAACCGAAACAAAAAGAATCAAACCGAATTGAAAAGAATCTAACTGAATAGAATCGAAAAAGAATCGACGTACCGAATCGAATCCAATCGAAAAAAATCTAATCGTATCAAATCGAATCGAAAAGAATTGAAATGAATAGAATAGAAAAAGATTCGAATCGAATCAAAAACAATCAAATCGAGTAATATCGAATCGAAAAGAATCGAATCGAAAAGAATCGAATCGAATGGAAAAGAATTGAATTGAATCAAAAAGAATTGATTCAAATCAAAAAGAATCGAATCGATTCGAATCGAAAAGACTCGATCGAAAAGAATCGAATCGAATCAAAAAGGATCGAATCGCAAAGAACCGAATCTAAAGAAAAGGAATCGAATCGAATCGAAACGAATAGAATCGAAAAGAATCGATTTGAATCGAAATGAAAAGAATCGTATCGAATCAATCGAAAAAAACTCAATGGAATCGAATCGAATCGTATCGAAAAAGAATCAAATCAAATGAAAAGAATCGAATCGAATAGAAAGAATCGAATGATTGGAATCGACTCGAAAACAATCTAATTGAATTGAAAGGAATCGAATCAAATTTAATGGAATCGACAAGAATCGTATCAAATCAAAAAGATCGAATCGAAATGAATCAATTCGAAAAGAATCAAATCGAATCGAATCGAAAAGAATCGAATCGAAAAGAATTGAATTGAAAAGAATCGAATTGAATCGAATTGAAAAGACTCGAATCGAATTAAAAGAATCGAATCGAATCGAAAAGAATCGAATCGAATCGGAAAGAATTGAATTGGAATGAATCGATTTGAATCGAATTGAAAAGAATCGAATCGAAAAAATCGAATCGAAAAGAACTGAGTTGAGTTGAATCGAATCGAAAAGATTCGAATCGAATCGTGTCGAATCAAAAAGATGGAATCGAAACGAATCGAATCGAATCGAATCGAAAAGAATCGAATAGATAGCAAAGAATCAAATCGAATAGAAAAGAATTTGAATCGAATTGAAACGATTCGAAAAAATCGAAACTAATCGAATCATCGAATGGAAAAGAATCGAATCGAATCAAAAAGAATCGAAACGAACTGAATCGAAAGAATCGAATCGAACAGAATCGAAAAGAATTGAATCGTAATGTAACAAATCGAATCCAAATGATCGAATCAAGCCAAGTCGAAAAGAATTGAATCGAAAAGAATCGAATCAAAATGAAAAGAATCGAATAGAATCGAATTGAAAAGAATCGAATTGAACCGAATCAAATAGAATAGAATCGAACAGAATTGAATCGAATGAAAAGAATCTTATCGAATCGATTCGAAAAGAATTGAATCGAATCGAATGGAGAAGAATCAAATCAAATGGAATCGAAAAGAATCGAATCAAAGAGAATCTAATCGAAACGAAAAGAATCAATCGAATCGAAAAGAATCGAATCGAAACGAAAAGTGTCGAATCGAATCGAATCGAAAAGAATCGAATCGAACCGAAAAGAATCAAATCGAATCGAAAAGAATCGAATTGAATTGAATCGTAATGAAAAGAATCGAATCGAATCGAAAGAATCAAATCGAATCGAAAACAATTGAATCGAATGCAATCAAATCGAAAAGAATCGAATCGAATTGAAAAGAATCAAATCGAATTGATTGAATCGAAAAGAATCGAATCGAATCGAATCGCATCGAATCGAAAATAATAGAATTGAATAAAAATAATCGAATCGAATTGAGAATAATTGGAATTGAATTGAATCGATAATCGAATCGAAACTAATCGAATCGAATCAAATCGATTCGAAAAAATCGAATCAGATTGCAACGAATCGAATCATATTGAATTGATTTGAATTGAAATGAATCGAATCTAATCAAATCAAAAAGAATCGAATCCAAAGAATCGAATTGTAGAAAATCAAATCAAAACAAAAAGATTCAAATCGAAACGAATCAAATTGAAAAGAATCGAATCGAATCGAATCAAAAAGAATCGAATCGAATTGATTCGCATCGAAAAGAATCGAATCGTATCGAATCGAAAAGAATCGAATCTATTCGAATCGAATGGAATTGAATCAAAAAGAATCGAATCGAATTGAAACGAAAAGAATCGAATAGATTCGAATTGGAACAAATCGAAAAAAATCAAAACGAATCAAATCACATCGAGTGGAAAAGAATCGAATCAAATAGAAAAGAATCGAATTGAATCGAACTGAATCGAAAAGAATCGAATAGATCAAATCAAAAAGAATCGAATCGATTCGAGATGAACCGAGTAGAATCGAGTCGAAGTGAAAAGAATTGAATCGAATCGAATCGAAAAGAATCTAATCGAAACGAAAAGAATCGAATCGAAGAGAATCTAATCGAAATGAAAAGAATCAAATCGAATCGAAAAGAATCGAATCGAAACGAAAACTGTCGAATCGAATCGAATCGAAAAGAATCGAGTTGAATAGAAAAGAATCGAATCGAATAAAATCGATAAGATTTGAATCAAATCCAATAGAATCGAAAAGATTCGAATCGAATTGAAAAGAAACGAACCGAAGTGAAAAGAATCGAATCGAATCGAAAGAATCAAATCGAAAAAAAAATCGAATCGAAATTAAAAGAATCGAATCGAATCAAAGCATAAAGAATCGAATCTAATTGAATCGAAAGAATCGATTGAATCAAATAGAGAAGAATCTAATGGTAAGGAATCGAATCGAAAAGAATCCAATTGTATTGAATCGAATCGAAAAGAAATGAATTGAATAGATTATAAAAGAATCGAATCGAAAGGAATCGACTCGAAACGTAAAGAATCGAATCGAAAAAATTGAATAGATCGAAGAATTGAATAGAAATGAATCGAATCGAAATGAAAAGAATTGAATCGAATCGAATCGAAAACAATCGAATCAAAAACAATCGAATTGAAACAAAAGAATCGCATTGTATTTAATCGAATCAAAAAAATCTAATTGAATCGAATCGAAAAGAATCGATTTGAAATGAAAAGAATCTAATCGAATTGATAGAAAATTGAATCGAATCGAAAACAATCGAATCGAATGGAAAAGAATCGAATTGTATGGAAACGAATCGAAAAGAATCTAATTGAGTAGAAAAGAATCAAATCAAATTTAATGGAATCGAAAAGAACCGAATAGCATCGAATTGAATCGAATCGAAAAGAATCGAAACGAATTGAATCGAAAAGCATTGAGTCGAATCAAATCGAAAAGAATCGAATCGTATCAAATTGAAAAGAATCGAATCGATCTGAAAAGAATTGAATCGAATCGAAAAGAATCAAATTGAAACGAAAAGAATCAAATCGAATAGCAAAGAATCGAATCGAAACGAATCGATTTGAAAAGAGCCGAATCGAATCGAATTGAATGAAATATTCGAATCGAATCGAAAAGAATCTAATCTAATGAAATCCAAAAGAATCAAATCGAAACAAATAGAATCAAACCGAATGGAATTGAATCGAAAAGAGTCGATTCGAATCAAATTGGAATGAAAAGAATTGAATCGAATCGAATAAAAAACAAGTGAATCGAATAGAATAGAAAAGAAGAGAATCGAAACGAAAAGAATCAAATTGAATCGAAAGGAATCGAATCGAAAAGAATCGAATCAAAGAGAAAAGACTCGAATCGAATGGAAAAGAATAGAATCAAAAAGAATCGAATTGAAACAAAAAGAATCGAATTGAATTGAATCGAAAAGAATCGAATGGAATCGAATCGAAAAGAATCGAATTGAATTAAATCGAAGAGAATCGAATCGAATTGAATTGAATCGAAGAGAATCGAATCGAATAGAAAAGAATCAAATCGAAATGAATCGATTTGAAACGAAAAGAATCGAATCGAATCAAATTGAATGAAAAGAATTGAATCGAATCAAAAAGAATTGAATCAAAAAGAATCAAACCGAAACAAAAAGAATCAAACCGAATTGAAAAGAATCTAACTGAATAGAATCGAAAAGAATCGACGTACCGAATCGAATCCAATCGAAAAAAATCTAATCGTATCAAATCGAATCGAAAAGAATTGAAATGAATAGAATAGAAAAGATTCGAATCGAATCAAAAACAATCAAATCGAGTAATATCGAATCGAAAAGAATCGAATCGAAAAGAATCGAATCGAATGGAAAAGAATTGAATTGAATCAAAAAGAATTGATTCAAATCAAAAAGAATCGAATCGATTCGAATCGAAAAGACTCGAATCGAAAAGAATCGAATCGAATCAAAAAGGATCGAATCGCAAAGAACCGAATCTAAAGAAAAGGAATCGAATCGAATCGAAACGAATAGAATCGAAAAGAATCGATTTGAATCGAAATGAAAAGAATCGTATCGAATCAAATCGAAAAAAATCAAATGGAATCGAATCGAATCGTATCGAAAAGAATCAAATCAAATGAAAAGAATCGAATCGAATAGAAAAGAATCGAATTGATTGGAATCGACTCGAAAACAATCTAATTGAATTGAAAGGAATCGAATCAAATTTAATGGAATCGACAAGAATCGTATCAAATCAAAAAGATCGAATCGAAATGAATCAATTCGAAAAGAATCAAATCGAATCGAATCGAAAAGAATCGAATCGAAAAGAATTGAATTGAAAAGAATCGAATTGAATCGAATTGAAAAGACTCGAATCGAATTAAAAGAATCGAATCGAATCGAAAAGAATCGAATCGAATCGGAAAGAATTGAATTGGAATGAATCGATTTGAATCGAATTGAAAAGAATCGAATCGAAAAAATCGAATCGAAAAGAACTGAGTTGAGTTGAATCGAATCGAAAAGATTCGAATCGAATCGTGTCGAATCAAAAAGATGGAATCGAAACGAATCGAATCGAATCGAATCGAAAAGAATCGAATAGATAGCAAAGAATCAAATCGAATAGAAAAGAATTTGAATCGAATTGAAACGATTCGAAAAAATCGAAACTAATCGAATCATCGAATGGAAAAGAATCGAATCGAATCAAAAAGAATCGAAACGAACTGAATCGAAAGAATCGAATCGAACAGAATCGAAAAGAATTGAATCGTAATGTAACAAATCGAATCCAAATGATCGAATCAAGCCAAGTCGAAAAGAATTGAATCGAAAAGAATCGAATCAAAATGAAAAGAATCGAATAGAATCGAATTGAAAAGAATCGAATTGAACCGAATCAAATAGAATAGAATCGAACAGAATTGAATCGAATGAAAAGAATCTTATCGAATCGATTCGAAAAGAATTGAATCGAATCGAATGGAGAAGAATCAAATCAAATGGAATCGAAAAGAATCGAATCAAAGAGAATCTAATCGAAACGAAAAGAATCAATCGAATCGAAAAGAATCGAATCGAAACGAAAAGTGTCGAATCGAATCGAATCGAAAAGAATCGAATCGAACCGAAAAGAATCAAATCGAATCGAAAAGAATCGAATTGAATTGAATCGTAATGAAAAGAATCGAATCGAATCGAAAGAATCAAATCGAATCGAAAACAATTGAATCGAATGCAATCAAATCGAAAAGAATCGAATCGAATTGAAAAGAATCAAATCGAATTGATTGAATCGAAAAGAATCGAATCGAATCGAATCGCATCGAATCGAAAATAATAGAATTGAATAAAAATAATCGAATCGAATTGAGAATAATTGGAATTGAATTGAATCGATAATCGAATCGAAACTAATCGAATCGAATCAAATCGATTCGAAAAAATCGAATCAGATTGCAACGAATCGAATCATATTGAATTGATTTGAATTGAAATGAATCGAATCTAATCAAATCAAAAAGAATCGAATCCAAAGAATCGAATTGTAGAAAATCAAATCAAAACAAAAAGATTCAAATCGAAACGAATCAAATTGAAAAGAATCGAATCGAATCGAATCAAAAAGAATCGAATCGAATTGATTCGCATCGAAAAGAATCGAATCGTATCGAATCGAAAAGAATCGAATCTATTCGAATCGAATGGAATTGAATCAAAAAGAATCGAATCGAATTGAAACGAAAAGAATCGAATAGATTCGAATTGGAACAAATCGAAAAAAATCAAAACGAATCAAATCACATCGAGTGGAAAAGAATCGAATCAAATAGAAAAGAATCGAATTGAATCGAACTGAATCGAAAAGAATCGAATAGATCAAATCAAAAAGAATCGAATCGATTCGAGATGAACCGAGTAGAATCGACTCGAAGTGAAAAGAATCGAATCGAATCGAATCGAAAAGAATCTAATCGAAACGAAAAGAATCGAATCGAAGAGAATCTAATCGAAATGAAAAGAATCAAATCGAATCGAAAAGAATCGAATCGAAACGAAAACTGTCGAATCGAATCGAATCGAAAAGAATCGAGTTGAATAGAAAAGAATCGAATCGAATAAAATCGATAAGATTTGAATCAAATCCAATAGAATCGAAAAGATTCGAATCGAATTGAAAAGAAACGAACCGAAGTGAAAAGAATCGAATCGAATCGAAAGAATCAAATCGAAAAAAAAAATCGAATCGAAATTAAAAGAATCGAATCGAATCAAAGCATAAAGAATCGAATCTAATTGAATCGAAAGAATCGATTGAATCAAATAGAGAAGAATCTAATGGTAAGGAATCGAATCGAAAAGAATCCAATTGTATTGAATCGAATCGAAAAGAAATGAATTGAATAGATTATAAAAGAATCGAATCGAAAGGAATCGACTCGAAACGTAAAGAATCGAATCGAAAAAATTGAATAGATCGAAGAATTGAATAGAAATGAATCGAATCGAAATGAAAAGAATTGAATCGAATCGAATCGAAAACAATCGAATCAAAAGCAATCGAATTGAAACAAAAGAATCGCATTGTATTTAATCGAATCAAAAAAATCTAATTGAATCGAATCGAAAAGAATCGATTTGAAATGAAAAGAATCTAATCGAATTGATAGAAAATTGAATCGAATCGAAAACAATCGAATCGAATGGAAAAGAATCGAATTGTATGGAAACGAATCGAAAAGAATCTAATTGAGTAGAAAAGAATCAAATCAAATTTAATGGAATCGAAAAGAACCGAATAGCATCGAATTGAATCGAATCGAAAAGAATCGAAACGAATTGAATCGAAAAAGCATTGAGTCGAATCAAATCGAAAAGAATCGAATCGTATCAAATTGAAAAGAATCGAATCGATCTGAAAAGAATTGAATCGAATCGAAAAGAATCAAATTGAAACGAAAAGAATCAAATCGAATAGCAAAGAATCGAATCGAAACGAATCGATTTGAAAAGAGCCGAATCGAATCGAATTGAATGAAATATTCGAATCGAATCGAAAAGAATCTAATCTAATGAAATCCAAAAGAATCAAATCGAAACAAATAGAATTCAAACCGAATGGAATTGAATCGAAAAGAGTCGATTCGAATCAAATTGGAATGAAAGAATTGAATCGAATCGAATAAAAAACAAGTGAATCGAATAGAATAGAAAAGAAAGAGAATCGAAACGAAAAGAATCAAATTGAATCGAAAGGAATCGAATCGAAAAGAATCGAATCAAAGAGAAAAGACTCGAATCGAATGGAAAAGAATAGAATCAAAAAGAATCGAATTGAAACAAAAAGAATCGAATTGAATTGAATCGAAAAGAATCGAATCGAATTGAATTAAATCGAAGAGAATCGAATCGAATTGAATTGAATCGAAGAGAATCGAATCGAATAGAAAAGAATCAAATCGAAATGAATCGATTTGAAACGAAAAGAATCGAATCGAATCAAATTGAATGAAAGAATTGAATCGAATCAAAAGAATTGAATCAAAAAGAATCAAAACCGAACAAAAAGAATCAAACCGAATTGAAAGAATCTAACTGAATAGAATCGAAAGAATCGACGTACCGAATCGAATCCAATCGAAAAAATACTAATCGTATCAAATCGAATCGAAAAGAATTGAAATGAGATAGAAATAGGAAAAGATTCGAATCGAATCAAAAACAATCAAATCGCGTAATATCGAATCGAAAAGAATCGAATCGAAAAGAATCGAATCGAATGGAAAAGAATTGAATTGAATCAAAAAGAGTTGATTCAAATCAAAAAGATCGAATCGATTCGAATCGAAAAGACTCGCATCGAAAAAGAATCGAATCGAATCAAAAGGATCGAATCGGCAAAGAACCGAATCTTAAAGAAAAGGAATCGAATCGAATCGAACGAATAGAATCGAAAAGAATCGATTTGAAATCGAAATGAAAAGAATCGTATCGCATCAAATCGAAAAAAATCAAATTGAATCGAAACGAATCGTATCGAAAAGAATCAAATCAAATGAAAAGAATCGAATCGAATAGAAAAGAATCGAATTGATTGGAATCGACTCGAAAACAATCTAATTGAATTGAAAGGAATCGAATCAAATTTAATGGAATCGACAAGAATCGTATCAAATCAAAAAGATCGAATCGAAATGAATCAATTCGAAAAGAATCAAATCGAATCGAATCGAAAAGAATCGAATCGAAAAGAATTGAATTGAAAAGAATCGAATTGAATCGAATTGAAAAGACTCGAATCGAATTAAAAGAATCGAATCGAATCGAAAAGAATCGAATCGAATCGGAAAGAATTGAATTGGAATGAATCGATTTGAATCGAATTGAAAAGAATCGAATCGAAAAAATCGAATCGAAAAGAACTGAGTTGAGTTGAAGTCGAATCGAAAAGATTCGAATCGAATCGTGTCGAATCAAAAAGATGGAATCGAAACGAATCGAATCGAATCGAATCGAAAAGAATCGAATAGATAGCAAAGAATCAAATCGAATAGAAAGAATTTGAATCGAATTGAAACGATTCGAAAAAATCGAAACTAATCGAATCATCGAATGGAAAAGAATCGAATCGAATCAAAAAAAGAATCGAAACGAACTGAATCGAAAGAATCGAATCGAAACAGAATCGAAAGAATTGAATCGTAATGTAACAATCGAATCCAATGATCGAATCAAGCCAAGTCGAAAAGAATTGAATCGAAAAGAATCGAATCAAAATGAAAAGAATCGAATAGGAATCGAATTGAAAAGAATCGAATTGAACCGAATCAAATAGAATAGAATCGAACAGAATTGAATCGAATGAAAAGAATCTTATCGAATCGATTCGAAAAGAATTGAATCGAATCGAATGGAGAAGAATCAAATCAAATGGACGAAAAGAATCGAATCAAGAGAATCTAATCGAAACGAAAAGAATCATCAATCGAAAAGAAATCGAATAACGAAAAGTGTCGAATCGAATCGAATCGAAAAGAATCGAATCGAAACCGAAAGAATCAAATCGAATCGAAAAGAATCGAATTGAATTGAATCGTAATGAAAAGAATCGAATCGAATCGAAAGAATCAAATCGAATCGAAAACAATTGAATCGAATGCAATCAATCGAAAAGAATCGAATCGAATTGAAAAGAATCAAATCGAATTGATTGAATCGAAAAGAATCGAATCGAATCGAATCGCATCGAATCGAAAATAATAGAATTGAATAAAAATAATCGAATCGAATTGAGAATAATTGGAATTGAATTGAATCGATAATCGAATCGAAACTAATCGAATCGAATCAAATCGATTCGAAAAAATCGAATCAGATTGCAACGAATCGAATCATATTGAATTGATTTGAATTGAAATGAATCGAATCTAATCAAATCAAAAAGAATCGAATCCAAAGAATCGAATTGTAGAAAATCAAATCAAAACAAAAAGATTCAAATCGAAACGAATCAAATTGAAAAGAATCGAATCGAATCGAATCAAAAAGAATCGAATCGAATTGATTCGCATCGAAAAGAATCGAATCGTATCGAATCGAAAAGAATCGAATCTATTCGAATCGAATGGAATTGAATCAAAAAGAATCGAATCGAATTGAAACGAAAAGGAATCGAATAGATTCGAATTGGAACAAATCGAAAAAAAATCAAAACGAATCAAATCACATCGAGTGGAAATAGAATCGAATCAAATATTGAAAAGAATCGAATTGAATCGAACTGAATCGAAAAGAATCGAATAGATCAAATCAAAAAGAATCGAATCGATTCGAGATGAACCGAAGTTAGAATCGAGTCGAAGTGAAAAGAATCGAATCGAATCGAATCGAAAAGAATCTAATTCGAAACGAAAAGAATCGAATCGAAGAGATCTAATCGAAATGAAAAGAATCAAATCGAATCGAAAAGAATCGAATCGAAACGAAACAACTGTCGAATCGAATCGAAATCGAAAAGAATCGAGTTGAATAGAAAAGAATCGAATCGAATAAAATCGATAAGATTTGAATCAAATCCAATAGAATCGAAAAGATTTCGAATCGAATTGAAAAGAAAACGAACCGAAGTGAAAAGAATCGAATCGAATCGAAAGAATCAAATCGAAAAAAAAAATCGAATCGAAATTAAAAGAATCGAATCGAATCAAAGCATAAAGAATCGAATCTAATTGAATCGAAAGAATCGATTGAATCAAATAGAGAAGAACTAATGGTAAGGAATCGAATCGAAAAGAATCCAATTGTATTGAATCGAATCGAAAAGAAATGAATTGAATAGATTATAAAAGAATCGAATCGAAAGGAATCCGACTCGAAAACGTAAAGAATCGAATCGAAAAAATTGAATAGATCGAAGAATTGAATAGAAATGAATCGAATCGAAATGAAAAGAATTGAAATCGAATCGAATCGAAAACAATCGAATCAAAAAACAATCGAATTGAAACAAAAGAATCGCATTGTATTTAATCGAATCAAAAAAATCTAATTGAATCGAATCGAAAAGAATCGATTGAAATGAAAAGAATCTAATCGAATTGATAGAAAAATTGAATCGAATCGAAAACAATCGAATCGAATGGAAAAGAATCGAATTGTATGGAAACGAATCGAAAAAGAATCTAATTGAGTAGAAAAGAATCAAATCAAATTTAATGGAATCGAAAAGAACCGAATAGCATCGAATTGAATCGAATCGAAAAGAATCGAAACGAATTGAATCGAAAAGCATTGAGTCGAATCAAATCGAAAAGAATCGAATCGTATCAATTGAAAAGAATCGAATCGATCTGAAAAGAATTGATCGAATCGAAAAGAATCAAATTGAAACGAAAAGAATCAAATCGAATAGCAAAGAATCGAATCGAAACGAATCGATTTGAAAAGAGCCGAATCGAATCGAATTGAATGAAATATTCGAATCGAATCGAAAAGAATCTAATCTAATGAAATCCAAAAGAATCAAATCGAAACAAATAGAATCAAAACCGAATGGAATTGAATCGAAAAGAGTCGATTCGAATCAAATTGGAATGAAAAGAATTGAATCGAATCGAATAAAAAACAAGTGAATCGAATAGAATAGAAAAGAAGAGAATCTAGAACGAAAAGAATCAAATTGAATCGAAAGGAATCGAATCGAAAAGAATCGAATCAAGAGAAAAGACTCCGAATCGAATGGAAAGAATAGAATCAAAAAAGAATCGAATTGAAACAAAAGAACTCGAATTGAATTGAATCGAAAGAATCGAATGGAATCGAATCGAAAAGAATCGAATTGAATTAAATCGAAGAGAATCGAATCGAATTGAATTGAATCGAAGAGAATCGAACTCGACTAGAAAAGAATCAAATCGAAATGAATCGATTGAAACGAAAAGAATCGAATCGAATTCAATTGAATGAAAAAGAATTGAATCGAATCAAAAAGAATTGAATCAAAAAGAATCAAACCGAAAACAAAAAGAATCAAACCTGAATTGAAAAGATCTAACTGAATAGAACGAAAAGAATCGACGTACCGAATCGAATCAATCGAAAAAAATCTAATCGTATCAAATCGAAATCGAAAAGAATTGAAATGAATAGAATAGAAAAGATTCGAATCGAATCAAAAACAATCAAATCGAGGTAATATCGAATCGAAAAGGAATCGAATCGAAAAGAATCGAATCGAATGGAAAAGAATTTGAATTGAATCAAAAAGAATTGATTCAAATCAAAAAGAATCGAATCGATTCGAATCGAAAAGACTCGAATCGAAAAGAATCGAAAAGAATCGAATCAACAAAAAAGGATCGAATCGCAAAGAACCGAATCTAAAGAAAAGGAATCGAATCGAATCGAAACGAATAGAATCGAAAAGAATCGATTTGAATCGAAATGAAAGAATCGTATCGAATCAAATCGAAAAAAATCAAATGGAATCGAATCGGAATCGTATCGAAAAGAATCAAATCAAATGAAAAGAATCGAATCGAATAGAAAAGAATCGAATTGATTGGAATCGACTCGAAAACAATCTAATTGAATTGAAAGGAATCGAATCAAATTTAATGGAATCGACAAGAATCGTATCAAATCAAAAGATCGAATCGAAATGAATCAATTCGAAAAGAATCAAATCGAATCGAATCGAAAAGAATCGAATCGAAAAGAATTGAATTGAAAAGAATCGAATTGAATCGAATTGAAAAGACTCGAATCGAATTAAAAGAATCGAATCGAATCGAAAAGAATCGAATCGAATCGGAAAGAATTGAATTGGAATGAATCGATTTGAATCGAATTGAAAAGAATCGAATCGAAAAAATCGAATCGAAAAGAACTGAGTTGAGTTGAATCGAATCGAAAAGATTCGAATCGAATCGTGTCGAATCAAAAAGATGGAATCGAAACGAATCGAATCGAATCGAATCGAAAAGAATCGAATAGATAGCAAAGAATCAAATCGAATAGAAAAGAATTTGAATCGAATTGAAACGATTCGAAAAAATCGAAACTAATCGAATCATCGAATGGAAAAGAATCGAATCGAATCAAAAAGAATCGAAACGAACTGAATCGAAAGAATCGAATCGAACAGAATCGAAAAGAATTGAATCGTAATGTAACAATCGAATCCAAATGATCGAATCAAGCCAAGTCGAAAAGAATTGAATCGAAAAGAATCGAATCAAAATGAAAAGAATCGAATAGAATCGAATTGAAAAGAATCGAATTGAACCGAATCAAATAGAATAGAATCGAACAGAATTGAATCGAATGAAAAGAATCTTATCGAATCGATTCGAAAAGAATTGAATCGAATCGAATGGAGAAGAATCAAATCAAATGGAATCGAAAAGAATCGAATCAAAGAGAATCTAATCGAAACGAAAAGAATCAATCGAATCGAAAAGAATCGAATCGAAACGAAAAGTGTCGAATCGAATCGAATCGAAAAGAATCGAATCGAACCGAAAAGAATCAAATCGAATGAAAAGAATCGAATTGAATTGAATCGTAATGAAAAGAATCGAATCGAATCGAAAGAATCAAATCGAATCGAAAACAATTGAATCGAATGCAATCAAATCGAAAAGAATCGAATCGATTGAAAAGAATCAAATCGAATTGATTGAATCGAAAAGAATCGAATCGAATCGCAATCGCATCGAATCGAAAATAATAGAATTGAATAAAATAATCGAATCGAATTGAGAATAATTGGAATTGAATTGAATCGCTAATCGAATCGACACTAATCGAATCGAACAAATCGATCGAAAAAATCGAATCAGATTGCAACGAATCGAATCATATTGAATTGATTTGAATTGAATGAATCGAATCTAACAAATCAAAAAGAATCGAATCCAAAGAATCGAATTGTAGAAAATCAAATCAAAACAAAAGATTCAAATCGAAACGAATCAAATTCGAAAAGAATCGAATCGAATCGAATCAAAAAGAAATCGAATGCGAATTTGATTCGCATCGAAAAGAATCGAATCGTATCGAATCGAAAAGAATCGAATCTATTCGAAGTCGAATGGAATTGAATCAAAAAGAATCGAATCGAATTGAAACGAAAAGAATCGAATAGATTCGAATTGGAACAAATCGAAAAAAATCAAAACGAATCAAATCACATCGAGTGGAAAAGAATCGAATCAAATAGAAAAGAATCGAATTGAATCGAACTGAATCGAAAAGAATCGAATAGATCAAATCAAAAAGAATCGAATCGATTCGAGATGAACCGAGTAGAATCGAGTCGAAGTGAAAAGAATCGAATCGAATCGAATCGAAAAGAATCTAATCGAAACGAAAAGAATCGAATCGAAGAGAATCTAATCGAAATGAAAAGAATCAAATCGAATCGAAAAGAATCGAATCGAAACGAAAACTGTCGAATCGAATCGAATCGAAAAGAATCGAGTTGAATAGAAAAGAATCGAATCGAATAAAATCGATAAGATTTGAATCAAATCCAATAGAATCGAAAAGATTCGAATCGAATTGAAAAGAAACGAACCGAAGTGAAAAGAATCGAATCGAATCGAAAGAATCAAATCGAAAAAAAAATCGAATCGAAATTAAAAGAATCGAATCGAATCAAAGCATAAAGAATCGAATCTAATTGAATCGAAAGAATCGATTGAATCAAATAGAGAAGAATCTAATGGTAAGGAATCGAATCGAAAAGAATCCAATTGTATTGAATCGAATCGAAAAGAAATGAATTGAATAGATTATAAAAGAATCGAATCGAAAGGAATCGACTCGAAACGTAAAGAATCGAATCGAAAAAATTGAATAGATCGAAGAATTGAATAGAAATGAATCGAATCGAAATGAAAAGAATTGAATCGAATCGAATCGAAAACAATCGAATCAAAAACAATCGAATTGAAACAAAAGAATCGCATTGTATTTAATCGAATCAAAAAAATCTAATTGAATCGAATCGAAAAGAATCGATTTGAAATGAAAAGAATCTAATCGAATTGATAGAAAATTGAATCGAATCGAAAACAATCGAATCGAATGGAAAAGAATCGAATTGTATGGAAACGAATCGAAAAGAATCTAATTGAGTAGAAAAGAATCAAATCAAATTTAATGGAATCGAAAAGAACCGAATAGCATCGAATTGAATCGAATCGAAAAGAATCGAAACGAATTGAATCGAAAAGCATTGAGTCGAATCAAATCGAAAAGAATCGAATCGTATCAAATTGAAAAGAATCGAATCGATCTGAAAAGAATTGAATCGAATCGAAAAGAATCAAATTGAAACGAAAAGAATCAAATCGAATAGCAAAGAATCGAATCGAAACGAATCGATTTGAAAAGAGCCGAATCGAATCGAATTGAATGAAATATTCGAATCGAATCGAAAAGAATCTAATCTAATGAAATCCAAAAGAATCAAATCGAAACAAATAGAATCAACCGAACCGAATGGAATTGAATCGAAAAGAGTCGATTCGAATCAAATTGGAATGAAAAGAATTGAATCGAATCGAATAAAAAACAAGTGAATCGAATAGAATAGAAAAGAAGAGAATCGAAACGAAAAGAATCAAATTGAATCGAAAGGAATCGAATCGAAAAGAATCGAATCAAAGAGAAAACTCGAATCGAATGGAAAAGAATAGAATCAAAAAGAATCGAATTGAAACAAAAAGAATCGAATTGAATTGAATCGAAAAGAATCGAATGGAATCGAATCGAAAAGAATCGAATTGAATTAAATCGAAGAGAATCGAATCGAATTGAATTGAATCGAAGAGAATCGAATCGAATAGAAAAGAATCAAATCGAAATGAATCGATTTGAAACGAAAAGAATCGAATCGAATCAAATTGAATGAAAAGAATTGAATCGAATCAAAAAGAATTGAATCAAAAAGAATCAAACCGAAACAAAAAGAATCAAACCGAATTGAAAAGAATCTAACTGAATAGAATCGAAAAGAATCGACGTACCGAATCGAATCCAATCGAAAAAAATCTAATCGTATCAAATCGAATCGAAAAGAATTGAAATGAATAGAATAGAAAAGATTCGAATCGAATCAAAAACAATCAAATCGAGTAATATCGAATCGAAAAGAATCGAATCGAAAAGAATCGAATCGAATGGAAAAGAATTGAATTGAATCAAAAAGAATTGATTCAAATCAAAAAGAATCGAATCGATTCGAATCGAAAAGACTCGAATCGAAAGAATCGAATCGAATCAAAAAGGATCGAATCGCAAAGAACCGAATCTAAAGAAAAGGAATCGAATCGAATCGAAACGAATAGAATCGAAAAGAATCGATTTGAATCGAAATGAAAAGAATCGTATCGAATCAAATCGAAAAAAATCAAATGGAATCGAATCGAATCGTATCGAAAAGAATCAAATCAAATGAAAAGAATCGAATCGAATAGAAAAGAATCGAATTGATTGGAATCGACTCGAAAACAATCTAATTGAATTGAAAGGAATCGAATCAAATTTAATGGAATCGACAAGAATCGTATCAAATCAAAAAGATCGAATCGAAATGAATCAATTCGAAAAGAATCAAATCGAATCGAATCGAAAAGAATCGAATCGAAAAGAATTGAATTGAAAAGAATCGAATTGAATCGAATTGAAAAGACTCGAATCGAATTAAAAGAATCGAATCGAATCGAAAAGAATCGAATCGAATCGGAAAGAATTGAATTGGAATGAATCGATTTGAATCGAATTGAAAAGAATCGAATCGAAAAAATCGAATCGAAAAGAACTGAGTTGAGTTGAATCGAATCGAAAAGATTCGAATCGAATCGTGTCGAATCAAAAAGATGGAATCGAAACGAATCGAATCGAATCGAATCGAAAAGAATCGAATAGATAGCAAAGAATCAAATCGAATAGAAAAGAATTTGAATCGAATTGAAACGATTCGAAAAAATCGAAACTAATCGAATCATCGAATGGAAAAGAATCGAATCGAATCAAAAAGAATCGAAACGAACTGAATCGAAAGAATCGAATCGAACAGAATCGAAAAGAATTGAATCGTAATGTAACAAATCGAATCCAAATGATCGAATCAAGCCAAGTCGAAAAGAATTGAATCGAAAAGAATCGAATCAAAATGAAAAGAATCGAATAGAATCGAATTGAAAAGAATCGAATTGAACCGAATCAAATAGAATAGAATCGAACAGAATTGAATCGAATGAAAAGAATCTTATCGAATCGATTCGAAAAGAATTGAATCGAATCGAATGGAGAAGAATCAAATCAAATGGAATCGAAAAGAATCGAATCAAAGAGAATCTAATCGAAACGAAAAGATCAATCGAATCGAAAAGAATCGAATCGAAACGAAAAGTGTCGAATCGAATCGAATCGAAAAGAATCGAATCGAACCGAAAAGAATCAAATCGAATCGAAAAGAATCGAATTGAATTGAATCGTAATGAAAAGAATCGAATCGAATCGAAAGAATCAAATCGAATCGAAAACAATTGAATCGAATGCAATCAAATCGAAAAGAATCGAATCGAATTGAAAAGAATCAAATCGAATTGATTGAATCGAAAAGAATCGAATCGAATCGAATCGCATCGAATCGAAAATAATAGAATTGAATAAAAATAATCGAATCGAATTGAGAATAATTGGAATTGAATTGAATCGATAATCGAATCGAAACTAATCGAATCGAATCAAATCGATTCGAAAAAATCGAATCAGATTGCAACGAATCGAATCATATTGAATTGATTTGAATTGAAATGAATCGAATCTAATCAAATCAAAAAGAATCGAATCCAAAGAATCGAATTGTAGAAAATCAAATCAAAACAAAAAGATTCAAATCGAAACGAATCAAATTGAAAAGAATCGAATCGAATCGAATCAAAAAGAATCGAATCGAATTGATTCGCATCGAAAAGAATCGAATCGTATCGAATCGAAAAGAATCGAATCTATTCGAATCGAATGGAATTGAATCAAAAAGAATCGAATCGAATTGAAACGAAAAGAATCGAATAGATTCGAATTGGAACAAATCGAAAAAAATCAAAACGAATCAAATCACATCGAGTGGAAAAGAATCGAATCAAATAGAAAAGAATCGAATTGAATCGAACTGAATCGAAAAGAATCGAATAGATCAAATCAAAAAGAATCGAATCGATTCGAGATGAACCGAGTAGAATCGAGTCGAAGTGAAAAGAATCGAATCGAATCGAATCGAAAAGAATCTAATCGAAACGAAAAGAATCGAATCGAAGAGAATCTAATCGAAATGAAAAGAATCAAATCGAATCGAAAAGAATCGAATCGAAACGAAAACTGTCGAATCGAATCGAATCGAAAAGAATCGAGTTGAATAGAAAAGAATCGAATCGAATAAAATCGATAAGATTTGAATCAAATCCAATAGAATCGAAAAGATTCGAATCGAATTGAAAAGAAACGAACCGAAGTGAAAAGAATCGAATCGAATCGAAAGAATCAAATCGAAAAAAAAATCGAATCGAAATTAAAAGAATCGAATCGAATCAAAGCATAAAGAATCGAATCTAATTGAATCGAAAGAATCGATTGAATCAAATAGAGAAGAATCTAATGGTAAGGAATCGAATCGAAAAGAATCCAATTGTATTGAATCGAATCGAAAAGAAATGAATTGAATAGATTATAAAAGAATCGAATCGAAAGGAATCGACTCGAAACGTAAAGAATCGAATCGAAAAAATTGAATAGATCGAAGAATTGAATAGAAATGAATCGAATCGAAATGAAAAGAATTGAATCGAATCGAATCGAAAACAATCGAATCAAAAAAATCGAATTGAAACAAAAGAATCGCATTGTATTTAATCGAATCAAAAAAATCTAATTGAATCGAATCGAAAAGAATCGATTTGAAATGAAAAGAATCTAATCGAATTGATAGAAAATTGAATCGAATCGAAAACAATCGAATCGAATGGAAAAGAATCGAATTGTATGGAACGAATCGAAAAGAATCTAATTGAGTAGAAAATCAAATCAAATTTAATGGAATCGAAAAGAACCGAATAGCATCGAATTGAATCGAATCGAAAAGAATCGAAACGAATTGAATCGAAAAGCATTGAGTCGAATCAAATCGAAAAGAATCGAATCGTATCAAATTGAAAAGAATCGAATCGATCTGAAAAGAATTGAATCGAATCGAAAAGAATCAAATTGAAACGAAAAGAATCAAATCGAATAGCAAAGAATCGAATCGAAACGAATCGATTTGAAAAGAGCCGAATCGAATCGAATTGAATGAAATATTCGAATCGAATCGAAAAGAATCTAATCTAATGAAATCCAAAAGAATCAAATCGAAACAAATAGAATCAAACCGAATGGAATTGAATCGAAAAGAGTCGATTCGAATCAAATTGGAATGAAAAGAATTGAATCGAATCGAATAAAAAACAAGTGAATCGAATAGAATAGAAAAGAAAGATCGAAACGAAAGAATCAAATTGAATCGAAAGGAATCGAATCGAAAAGAATCGAATCAAAGAGAAAAGACTCGAATCGAATGGAAAGAAGAATCAAAAGAATCGAATTGAAACAAA